>NC_090363.1:310245-595876 GCF_035084215.1 Heptranchias perlo
TTCTCTCATTCTCTCTCATTCTCTCTCTCTCATATCTCTCTCTCTCATTCTCTCTCTCTCATTCTCTCTCTCTCCATTCTCTCTCTCTCTCTCTCTCTCATTCTCTCTCTCTCATTCTCTCTCTCTCTCTCTCTCTCATTCTCTCTCTCTCTCTCTCATTCTCTCTCTCTCTCTCTCTCTCATTCTCTCTCTCTCTCTCTCTCATTCTCTCTCTCTCTCTCATTCTCTCTCTCTCTCTCATTCTCTCTCTCTCTCTCATTCTCTCTCTCTCTCTCTCATTCTCTCTCTCTCTCTCTCTCTCATCTCTCTTCTCTCTCTCTCATCTCTCTCATTCTCTCTCTCTCTCTCATTCTCTCTCACTCTCTCTCATTCTCTCTCACTCTCTCATTCTCTTCATTCTCTCTCTCATTCTCTCTCATTCTCTCTCTCATTCTCTCTCTCTCTCATTCTCTCTCATTCTCTCTCTCTCTCTCATTCTCTCTCTCATTCTCTCTCTCTCTCTCTCTCTCTCATTCTCTCTCTCTCTCTCATTCTCTCTCACTCTCTCTCATTCTCTCTCATTCTCTCTCTCATTCTCTCTCATTCTCTCTCTCTCATTCTCTCTCTCTCTCATTCTCTCTCATTCTCTCTCTCTCTCTCATTCTCTCTCTCATTCTCTCTCTCTCTCTCTCTCTCTCATTCTCTCTCTCTCTCTCTCTCATTCTCTCTCTCTCTCTCTCTCATTCTCTCTCATTCTCTCTCTCTCATTCTCTCTCATTCTCTCTCCCTCCCCTGGCCGAAATGAGTACTGTATTTATCAATTAGGTTATGAACACCTCAGACTTTCCCTACAGATGTGTGACAGTCTGAGGTGTGATACATTCAAGTTTGACGACTCGAAGTGTGACACTCTACAGTGCAATGCTAGAACAATACTTTGAATTCTATACACGAGCTGATCTCCTGTGACATTGTATACGGGGAGTCAAGACAACATGTAGCCTGCAGGAGCAGTGGGGTTAACTGACTAGGAAATGTTATTCAGACCCCGTTTAAAAGTCAGGCATTGTCTCCTCTTTCTATCCATTCCTGTGCCCACACTAATTGCACCCTGCACCAATGGTGCTGCACCACCTTCAGTCGAGACAGTTTGTAACCAGAGTGTTCCAAATTTACTTGGACAGTTTCCATTACAAACATGAACATAGCCATCAATAGTGGAAAAAATGACAGCAAGTGCGTGCACTCATAAGTGATTTCATATATTACTAGTCGACTTCCTGTGGTTTTGCACACCGTAAGTCAGAGATTCTTGGTCTCCCTTTTTTCTGCCTCTGTTGTCTTTGTGCTGCTGTTTCTCTCTCTGTCTCTCCTCATCTGTTTTTTCCCTCTCCTCTCTTGCCTTCTGCCTCTTCCCTTAACTCTTTTCCCTTACATAGAATCATAGAAATTTACGGCACAAAAGGAGGCCGTTTGGCTCATCGTGTCTGTGTCGACCAAAAAAGAGCTATCCAGTCTAATCCTTCTTTCCAGCACTTGGTCTGTAGGTTACGGCACTTCAAAAAATTCAATCAAGTTAGTCAGACATGACCTTTCCTTAACAAATCCATGCTGACTGTCCTTGATTACTCCGTGCCTTTCTAAATGACGATTAATACTGTCCCTCAGAGTTTTTTCCGATAATTTGCCCATCTCTGTCTTTTTCTTCTTTGCTTTGGGTGGGGAGTAGTGAGTGGGTGGTATGGTATGTTGTGGCAGCTAATTGTGGCCCTCACCTATCCCTTCCCATTCCCTCCCCCAATCACTTATGCTTAGCCCCTCACTCCCTCACTTCCATTATGTTTCCTTCCCACCACCCTCTCTCTTCTGTGCTACCTCTAGCTCTTCCACGTTGGATCTGCCTGCTCAGCCCCTGTATCTTCCCCGCACATTGCTTTGCTATTGCTCACCTTATTCTTAACTCTCCATCGACTGCTTCCACTCCTACTTGCTGTCCCCAAGGGCAGGTAGCAAAAGGCCAGACGTCCCTTATCCAGTTTGTGTCTCTTCCTATCCACTTCCTTCACAGGCTTTGTTTACTTTCAGAATTCAACCTGTTTTTTTCTTAATAAATCAAATTAGAATGAGGAAGGAACTGCCTGTCTGCCTTTCTCTCTTTTAATGCTCCCCTTCTTAATTTCTCTCTTCCCCTTCTCTCTGTCTCATAGGTGCCAGAAATTATTAACACTGACGGTTGTATGTCATCGGTATTCATCTTTTTTGAAGTGTCAACATAACATAGGTGAGGTCATTATCTGGCTTCAAAATTCAATGGTTTTTAAAAATTATTGTTGTTTTTGTATCTCGCCTTCTTCCTAAGAGAACAGTGTGAAGTAACGGAAGGATTCGGAGGCTGATTAACAGTCTGACAGGCCGCGACATGAACACTCCTTCCATGGCTGTAACTATCTTTATACCAGCCGATAGGGTTGAGTTCGATCCGGGGCGGGGGGGTTTATGGGGCTCCCACAACCTGTACGATGTGGAGGAGGGGCCACCCACACCCACCAGACATGAGAATCCCGCTGGATGTCACCCCAGAATTCAGAGCCGGAGCTCCGGCCTCCGCTCCCCGGGACCGTCTGGAAGCTCCGGCCTCCCCTCCCCGGGACCGTCTGGAGCTCCGGCCTCCCCTCCCCGGACCGTCTGGAGCTCCGGCCTCCCCTCCCCGGGACCGTCTGGAGCTCCGGCCTCCCCTCCCCGGGACCGTCTGGAGCTCCGGCCTCCCCTCCCCGGGACCGTCTGAGCTCCGGCCTCCCCTCCCCGGGACCGTCTGGAGCTCCGGCCTCCCTCCCCGGGACCGTCTGGAGCTCCGGCCTCCCCTCCCCGGGACCGTCTGGAGCTCCGGCCTCCCCTCCCGGGACCGTCTGGAGCTCCGGCCTCCCCTCCCCGGGACCGTCTGGAGCTCCGGCTCCCTCCCCGGACCGTCTGGAGCTCCGGCTCCCCTCCCCGGACCGTCTGGAGCTCCGGCCTCCCCTCCCCGGGACCGTCTGGAGCTCCGGCCTCCCCTCCCCGGGACCGTCTGGAGCTCCGGCCTCCCCTCCCCGGACCGTCTGGAGCTCCGGCCTCCCCTCCCCGGGACCGTCTGGAGCTCCGGCCTCCCCTCCCCGGGACGTCTGGAGCTCCGGCCTCCCCTCCCCGGGACCGTCTGGAGCTCCGGCCTCCCCTCCCCGGGACCGTCTGGAGCTCCGGCCTCCCCTCCCCGGGACCGTCTGGAGCTCCGGCCTCCCCTCCCCGGGACCGTCTGGAGCTCCGGCCTCCCCTCCCCGGGACCGTCTGGAGCTCCGGCCTCCCCTCCCCGGGACCGTCTGGAGCTCCGGCCTCCCCTCCCCGGGACCGTCTGGAGCTCCGGCCTCCCCTCCCCGGGACCGTCTGGAGCTCCGGCCTCCCCTCCCCGGGACCGTCTGGAGCTCCGGCCTCCCCTCCCCGGGACCGTCTGGAGCTCCGGCCTCCCCTCCCCGGGACCGTCTGGAGCTCCGGCCTCCCCTCCCCGGGACCGTCTGGAGCTCCGGCCTCCCCTCCCCGGGACCGTCTGGAGCTCCGGCCTCCCCTCCCCGGGACCGTCTGGAGCTCCGGCCTCCCCTCCCCGGGACCGTCTGGAGCTCCGGCCTCCCCTCCCGGGACCGTCTGGAGCTCCGGCCTCCCCTCCCCGGGACCGTCTGGAGCTCCGGCCTCCCCTCCCCGGGACCGTCTGGAGCTCCGGCCTCCCCTCCCCGGGACCGTCTGGAGCTCCGGCCTCCCCTCCCCGGGACCGTCTGGAGCTCCGGCCTCCCCTCCCCGGGACCGTCTGGAGCTCCGGCCTCCCCTCCCCGGGACCGTCTGGAGCTCCGGCCTCCCCTCCCCGGGACCGTCTGGAGCTCCGGCCTCCCCTCCCCGGACCGTCTGGAGCTCCGGCCTCCCCTCCCCGGGACCGTCTGGAGCTCCGGCCTCCCCTCCCCGGGACCGTCTGGAGCTCCGGCCTCCCCTCCCCGGGACCGTCTGGAGCTCCGGCCTCCCCTCCCCGGGACCGTCTGGAGCTCCGGCCTCCCCTCCCCGGGACCGTCTGGAGCTCCGGCCTCCCCTCCCCGGGACCGTCTGGAGCTCCGGCCTCCCCTCCCCGGGACCGTCTGGAGCTCCGGCCTCCCCTCCCCGGGACCGTCTGGAGCTCCGGCCTCCCCTCCCCGGGACCGTCTGGAGCTCCGGCCTCCCCTCCCCGGGACCGTCTGGAGCTCCGGCCTCCCCTCCCCGGGACCGTCTGGAGCTCCGGCCTCCCCTCCCCGGGACCGTCTGGAGCTCGCCCCTCCGGCTCCCCTCCCCGGGACCGTCTGGAGCTCCGGCCTCCCCTCCCCGGGACCGTCTGGAGCTCCGGCCTCCCCTCCCCGGGACCGTCTGGAGCTCCGGCCTCCCCTCCCCGGGACCGTCTGGAGCTCCGGCCTCCCCTCCCCGGGACCGTCTGGAGCTCCGGCCTCCCCTCCCCGGGGACCGTCTGGAGCTCCGGCCTCCCCTCCCCGGGACCGTCTGGAGCTCCGGCCTCCCCTCCCCGGGACCGTCTGGAGCTCCGGCCTCCCCTCCCCGGGACCGTCTGGAGCTCCGGCCTCCCCTCCCCGGGACCGTCTGGAGCTCCGGCCTCCCCTCCCCGGGACCGTCTGGAGCTCCGGCCTCCCCTCCCCGGGACCGTCTGGAGCTCCGGCCTCCCCTCCCCGGGACCGTCTGGAGCTCCGGCCTCCCCTCCCCGGGACCGTCTGGAGCTCCGGCCTCCCCTCCCGGGACCGTCTGGAGCTCCGGCCTCCCCTCCCCGGGACCGTCTGGAGCTCCGGCCTCCCCTCCCCGGGACCGTCTGGAGCTCCGGCCTCCCCTCCCCGGGACCGTCTGGAGCTCCGGCCTCCCCTCCCCGGGACCGTCTGGAGCTCCGGCCTCCCCTCCCCCGGGACCGTCTGGAGCTCCGGCCTCCCCTCCCCGGGACCGTCTGGAGCTCCGGCCTCCCCTCCCCGGGACCGTCTGGAGCTCCGGCCTCCCTCCCCGGGACCGTCTGGAGCTCCGGCCTCCCCTCCCCGGGACCGTCTGGAGCTCCGGCCTCCCCTCCCCGGGACCGTCTGGAGCTCCGGCCTCCCCTCCCCGGGACCGTCTGGAGCTCCGGCCTCCCCTCCCCGGGACCGTCTGGAGCTCCGGCCTCCCCTCCCCGGACCGTCTGGAGCTCCGGCCTCCCCTCCCCGGGACCGTCTGGAGCTCCGGCCTCCCCTCCCCCGGGACCGTCTGGAGCTCCGGCCTCCCCTCCCCGGGACCGTCTGGAGCTCCGGCCTCCCCTCCCCGGGACCGTCTGGAGCTCCGGCCTCCCCTCCCCGGGACCGTCTGGAGCTCCGGCCCCCGCTCCCCGGGACCGTCTGGAGCTCCGGCCCCCGCTCCCCGGGACCGTCTGGAGCTCCGGCCCCCGCTCCCCCGGGACCGTCTGGAGCGCCGGCCCCCGCTCCCCGGGACCGTCTGGAGCGCCGGCCCCCGCTCCCCGGGACCGTCTGGAGCGCCGGCCCCCGCTCCCCGGGACCGTCTGGAGCTCCGGCCCCCGCTCCCCGGGACCGTCTGGAGCTCCGGCCCCCGCTCCCCGGGACCGTCTGGAGCTCCGGCCCCCGCTCCCCGGGACCGTCTGGAGCTCCGGCCCCCGCTCCCCGGGACCGTCTGAGCTCCGGCCCCCGCTCCCCGGGACCGTCTGGAGCTCCGGCCCCCGCTCCCCGGGACCGTCTGGAGCTCCGGCCCCCGCTCCCCGGGACCGTCTGGAGCTCCGGCCCCCGCTCCCCGGGACCGTCTGGAGCTCCGGCCCCCGCTCCCCGGGACCGTCTGGAGCTCCGGCCCCCGCTCCCCGGGACCGTCTGGAGCTCCGGCCCCCGCTCCCCGGGACCGTCTGGAGCTCCGGCCCCCGCTCCCCGGGACCGTCTGGAGCTCCGGCCCCCGCTCCCCGGGACCGTCTGGAGCTCCGGCCCCCGCTCCCCGGGACCGTCTGGAGCTCCGGCCCCCGCTCCCCGGGACCGTCTGGAGCTCCGGCCCCGCTCCCCGGGACCGTCTGGAGCTCCGGCCCCCGCTCCCCGGGACCGTCTGGAGCTCCGGCCCCCGCTCCCCGGGACCGTCTGGAGCTCCGGCCCCGCTCCCGGGACCGTCTGGAGCTCCGGCCCCCGCTCCCCGGGACCGTCTGGAGCTCCGGCCCCGCTCCCCGGGACCGTCTGGAGCTCCGGCCCCCGCTCCCCGGGACCGTCTGGAGCTCCGGCCCCCGCTCCCCGGGACCGTCTGGAGCTCCGGCCCCCGCTCCCCGGGGACCGTCTGGAGCTCCGGCCCCCGCTCCCCGGGACCGTCTGGAGCTCCGGCCCCGCTCCCCGGGACCGTCTGGAGCTCCGGCCCCCGCTCCCCGGGACCGTCTGGAGCTCCGGCCCCCGCTCCCCGGGACCGTCTGGAGCTCCGGCCCCCGCTCCCCGGGACCGTCTGGAGCTCCGGCCCCCGCTCCCCGGGACCGTCTGGAGCTCCGGCCCCCGCTCCCCGGGACCGTCTGGAGCTCCGGCCCCCGCTCCCCGGGACCGTCTGGAGCTCCGGCCCCCGCTCCCCGGGACCGTCTGGAGCTCCGGCCCCCGCTCCCCGGGACCGTCTGGAGCTCCGGCCCCCGCTCCCCGGGACCGTCTGGAGCTCCGGCCCCCGCTCCCCGGGACCGTCTGGAGCTCCGGCCCCCGCTCCCCGGGACCGTCTGGAGCTCCGGCCCCCGCTCCCCGGGACCGTCTGGAGCTCCGGCCCCCGCTCCCCGGGACCGTCTGGAGCTCCGGCCCCCGCTCCCCGGGACCGTCTGGAGCTCCGGCCCCCGCTCCCCCGGGACCGTCTGGAGCTCCGGCCTCCGCTCCCCGGGACCGTCTGGAGCTCCGGCCTCCGCTCCCCGGGACCGTCTGGAGCTCCGGCCTCCGCTCCCCGGGACCGTCTGGAGCTCCGGCCTCCGCTCCCCGGGACCGTCTGGAGCTCCGGCCTCCGCTCCCCGGGACCGTCTGGAGCTCCGGCCTCCGCTCCCCGGGACCGTCTGGAGCTCCGGCCTCCGCTCCCCGGGACCGTCTGGAGCTCCGGCCTCCGCTCCCCGGGACCGTCTGGAGCTCCGGCCTCCGCTCCCCGGGACCGTCTGGAGCTCCGGCCTCCGCTCCCCGGGACCGTCTGGAGCTCCGGCCTCCGCTCCCCGGGACCGTCTGGAGCTCCGGCCTCCGCTCCCCGGGACCGTCTGGAGCTCCGGCCTCCGCTCCCCGGGACCGTCTGGAGCTCCGGCCTCCGCTCCCCGGGACCGTCTGGAGCTCCGGCCTCCGCTCCCCGGGACCGTCTGGAGCTCCGGCCTCCGCTCCCCGGGACCGTCTGGAGCTCCGGCCTCCGCTCCCCGGGACCGTCTGGAGCTCCGGCCTCCGCTCCCCGGGACCGTCTGGAGCTCCGGCCTCCGCTCCCCGGGACCGTCTGGAGCTCCGGCCTCCGCTCCCCCGGGACCGTCTGGAGCTCCGGCCTCCGCTCCCCGGGACCGTCTGGAGCTCCGGCCTCCGCTCCCCGGGACCGTCTGGAGCTCCGGCCTCCGCTCCCCGGGACCGTCTGGAGCTCCGGCCTCCGCTCCCCGGGACCGTCTGGAGCTCCGGCCTCCCCTCTCCGCTCTCCGCGACTGTCTGGAGCGGGGTTTGAACCCTGCACCTTCTGGCTCCGACCTTCGACTGTCCCCCACTCCACCGAGCCACAGGCTCTCTCCAAAAATTGAAGTAATATGAAATGAAGAAAGACGCACTTCTTCTCCCTCCCTCCCCCGCCCCCTCTCTCCCTCCCCCGCCCCTCTCTCTCTCCCCCGCCCCCTCTCTCTCTCCCCCGCCCCCTCTCTCTCTCCCCCGCCCCTCTCTCTCTCCCCCGCCCCCTCTCTCTCTCCCCCGCCCCCTCTCTCTCTCCCCCGCCCCCTCTCTCTCTCCCCCGCCCCCTCTCTCTCTCCCCCGCCCCCTCTCTCTCTCCCCCGCCCCCTCTCTCTCTCCCCCGCCCCCTCTCTCTCTCCCCCGCCCCCTCTCTCTCTCCCCCGCCCCCTCTCTCTCTCCCCGCCCCTCTCTCTCTCCCCCGCCCCCTCTCTCTCTCCCCGCCCCCTCTCTCTCTCCCCCGCCCCCTCTCTCTCTCCCCCGCCCCCTCTCTCTCTCCCCCCGCCCCTCTCTCTCTCCCCCGCCCCCTCTCTCTCTCCCCCGCCCCCTCTCTCTCTCCCCCGCCCCCTCTCTCTCTCCCCCGCCCCTCTCTCTCTCCCCGCCCCCTCTCTCTCTCCCCCGCCCCCTCTCTCTCTCCCCGCCCCCTCTCTCTCTCCCCCGCCCCTCTCTCTCTCCCCCGCCCCCTCTCTCTCTCCCCCGCCCCCTCTCTCTCTCCCCCGCCCCCTCTCTCTCTCCCCCCGCCCCCTCTCTCTCTCCCCCGCCCCCTCTCTCTCTCCCCGCCCCCTCTCTCTCTCCCCGCCCCTCTCTCTCTCCCCCGCCCCCTCTCTCTCTCCCCCGCCCCCTCTCTCTCTCCCCCGCCCCCTCTCTCTCTCCCCCGCCCCCTCTCCCTCTCCCCCGCCCCCTCTCCCTCTCCCCCGCCCCCTCTCCCTCTCCCCCGCCCCCTCTCCCTCTCCCCCGCCCCCTCTCCCTCTCCCCCGCCCCCTCTCCCTCTCCCCCGCCCCCTCTCCTCTCCCCCGCCCCCTCTCCCTCTCCCCCGCCCCTCTCCCTCTCCCCCGCCCCCTCTCCCTCTCCCCGCCCCCTCTCCCTCTCCCTCTCCCCCTCTCCCTCTCCCCCTCTCCCCGCCCCCTCTCCCCCGCCCCCTCTCCCCCGCCCCCTCTCCCCCGCCCCCTCTCCCCGCCCCCTCTCCCTCTCCCCCGCCCCCTCTCCCTCTCCCCCGCCCCCTCTCCCTCTCCCCCGCCCCCTCTCCCCTCTCCCCGCCCCCTCTCCCTCTCCCCCGCCCCCTCTCCCTCTCCCCCTCCCCCGCCCCCTCTCCCTCTCCCTCTCCCCCGCCCCTCTCCCTCTCCCCCGCCCCCTCTCCCTCTCCCCCGCCCCTCTCCTCTTCCCCCGCCCCCTCTCCCTCTTCACCCGCCCCCTCTCCCTCTTCCCCCGCCCCCTCTCCCTCGCCACCACTCTTGCGCACTGTAACCCAGTGTTTGTCTCTTTCTCGCTTTCACTTTCTAAATTATACAACACAAAACAAAGTTTACAATAGGTTCATATAATCAGAACACTGTCATTCCTTCTATCTCAGGATTTTGAAAGGAATTGATCGGGTGGATGGAGAGAAACCTTTTCCATTGATGGGGGGGGGGGAGTCTAGGAGAAGGGGACATTACCTTAAAATCAGAGGCAGACCATTGAGGAGAGAAGTTAGGAAACATTTTGTCACGCAAATGTGGCAGAAGTGTGGAACTCTCTCTCACAAAAGCAGTCAATGATAGCTCAACTAATAATTTTAAATCTGAGATTGATAGATTTTTGCTAGCCAAGGGTATTAAGGGATGTGGTGCCAAGGTGGGTAAATAGAATTGGGATATAGATCAGTCATGATCTCATTGAATGGCAGAACAGGCTCGAGGAGCTGAATGGCCTCTTCCTGTTCCTATGTTCATACACCTACATCAATTTTACCTGAATAATTTGTCCTCTGGATTTTCTGAAACTGCTAGAAGCTGAAGGACAAACTTCATATGCCCATATGCTCAGGCTGCACAATCCACATTCAGTTCAGTGTCACCGCTCTGACTAAAAAGACAAGCTGCAAGCCCAGGCTTTTGGGAGTGGCTGAAGCCTTCAAGTAAAAACTTTAATGAAGGCATTGATAAAAAAAGGCAATTTCATGGATAAATGTGATTGTGAAATATGTAATTTAAAAAATAATTATCCTTGACAAAACCCTTATTTTGGGCACTAGAAATTTGCCACTGTGGAAACAAAATGAGGAAAGCATTGTTAGAGAATTATGGGAAGCTGGTGGCCAGATTGTATAATCAGAGTAAGACGCTTACTTCAGTGAATGTTTCGCATTATTAAAGTGGACATCGAAACTTAGAATGCAAAAAGTTGGCACAAAAAGTGGAGTGAAAAGCATGACCATAGGCAGTCAAGTGGCGCAGGTAGGATGGGCATGCAGAGGTACGGGTTTAATATAGTATGGGAAGGCATAGATCAGTGTTAGATTAGGAAACGGCAAGTGCTTTGTTGAAGCAGTAGATTTGCTGGGGATAGGTTAAGATGCTCATTTTTAGAAAAAGTGAGATGCCAATTAGTTGGCTAGTGAAAGAAGCTTGCAGTAGATTGCAGTTTAAAGGGTTGAGCACCAACAAGTTAGATTATTGCCTCATGGGACTATTTTTCCCAACAGAAATATTGTCCACCCCACTGATTGTTCAAGATCCAACCTACGTAGTCAACAGTGTTCAGCTCAGCTGCATTGTGAGAAACGGAAGACCACGCAAACTTCTATGGTGGAAAGGAAATGAGCAAGTTAATAACAGTTCATTTTACACCTTGGGAGCTGACAACAGCACGCTGTCCATTAAAAATGTAAAAGAAACACACTGTGGCTTTTATACATGCACAGTCATGAACGAGATCAGTCAGCAGAACATTTCACACTTTCTCATTGTCAATGGTAGGTTTTAGAACAGGCTGATAGTGCTCATGGATTACAGAATGGAGGGTTTTTATAATTGCGTGGCCGAATATTCATTTTGGAGCAATAGTGGGAGTGTGTTTCCATGTGCTAGTGATTATCTGTGGCTCACTAATGTCTTAAACATGTTGTGCTGCTTGCAACACAAGAGTTGTTGGGGGTGCAGGGAAATTCTCACTTAGCATCATGGGTTGCTGAAAGTGCTGTGAAATGCAGTGAGCAGCACCTTTCTCATTGGCCCAAGTCAGCCCATAATAGCACACCGTGCTCTTCAAATAGCCTGAGTTATAAGGGGCCTAGTAAATTCAGTGACCTCAGCAAGAAGACTGCAGTTAGAGTTTGACTTATTGTAGCTACTCTCTTCCTGTCAGAGAGGGAAACAGTTTCAGGAGTCTGGCCGGGGGCATCTGGTGGGGGTTGGAGAGGGGGGGTCTGGCCGGGGGTCCAGCCAAGGGGGTCTGGCCGGGGGATCGAGCAGAGAGCTCTTACTATATCGCATCAATCAATGGGGAGTAATCAGGTCAATCTGTACTATATCGCATCAATCAATGGGGAATAATCAGATCATTGTGGTAGCTAGACCCCCAGCCGGGCCACCGGCTAGACACCGGCCAGACTCCCAGCCAGGCCTATGCCATCACTAAAAGGCACAGGGATTGATGTTCTTTTAAGGGATTTTCCTGTGGTGACATGATGTTGCAATGATATGATCCCGTGTCATATACAAGGTAAATCATTGCCCCGCAAGAAGCAATTAATCTTCCCCTGCCTCAAATATGTTCTTGTTTCAGCTTTTTTGTTGTAAGTATTCCATCACACTCCTGACTTGTGCCTTGTAGATGGTGAAAAGGCTTTGGGGAGTCAGGAGGTGAGTCACTCGCCGCAGAATACCCAGCCTCTGACCTGCTCTTGTAGCCACAGTATTTATATGGCTGGTCCAGTTAAGTTTCTGGTCAATGGTGACCCCCAGGATGTTGATGGTGGGGGATTCAGCGATGGTAATGCCGTTGAATGTCAAGGGGAGGTGGTTAGACTCTCTCTTGTTGGAGATGGTTATTGCCTTACTGTCTGGCGCGAATGTTACTTGCCACTTATGAGCCCCAGCCTGGATGTTGTCCAGGTCTTGCTCCATGCGGGCCCGGACTGCTTCATTATCTGAGGGGTTGCGAATGGAACTGAACACTGCAATCATCAGCGAACCACCCCATTTCTGACCTTATGATGGAGGGAAGATCATTGATGAAGCAGCTGAAGATGGTTGGGTCTAGGACACTGCCCTGAGGAACTCCTGCAGCAATGTCCTGGGGCTGAGATGATTGGCCTCCAACAACTACTACCATCTTCCTTTGTGCTAGGTATGACTCCAGCCACTAGAGAGTTTTCCCCCTGATTCCCATTGACTTCAATTTTACTAGGGCTCCTTGGTGCCACACTCAGTCAAATGCTGCCTTGATGTCAAGGGCAGTCACTCTCACCTCACCTCTGGAATTCAGCTCTTTTGTCCATGTTTGGACCAAGGCTGTAATGAGGTCTGGAGCCGAGTGGTCCTGGCGGAGCCCAAACTGAGCATCGGTGAGCAGGTTATTGGTGAGTAAATGCTGCTTGATAGCACTGTTGACGACACCTTCCATCACTTTGCTGATGATTGAGAGTGGACTGATGGGGCGGTAATTGGCCAGATTGGATTTGTCCTGCTTTTTGTGGACGTGACATACCTGGGCAATTTTCCACATTGTCGGGTAGATGCCAATGTTGTAGCTGTACTGGAACAGCTTGGCTAGAGGCGCAGCTAGTTCTGGAGCACAAGTCTTCAGCACTACAGCCGGGATGTTGTCGGGGCTCATAGCCTTTGCTGTATCCAGTGCACTCCATCGTTTCTTGATATCACGTGGAGTGAATCAAATTGGCGAAGACTGGCTTCTGTGATGGTGGGCATATCGGGAGGAGGCCGAGATGGATCATCCACTCGGCACTTCTGGCTGAAGATGGTTGCAAATGCTTCAGACTTGTCTGTTGCACTCACGTGCTGGACTCCGCCATCATTGAGGATAGGGATGTTTGCAGAGCCTCCTCCTCCCGTTAGTTGTTTAATTGTCCACCACCATTCACGACTGGATGTGGCAGGACTGCAGAGCTTTGATCTGATCCGTCGCTTAGCTCTGTCAAAAGCATGTGCTTCTGCTGTTTAGCATGCATGTAGTCCTGTGTTGTACCTTCACCAGGTTGGCACCTCATTTTTAGATACGCCCGGTGCTGCTCCTGGCATGCTCTTCTGCACTCCTCATTACCTTGTTGGTAATGGTAGAGTGAGGGATATGCCGGGCCATGAGGTTACAGATTGTGCTGGAATACAATTCTGCTGCTGCTGATGGCCCACAGCGCCTCATGGATGCCTCGTTTTGAGCTGCTAGATCTGTTCTGAATCTATCCCATTTAGCACAGTGGTAGTGCCACACTATTATAGAAAGGATATTATTAAACTAGAAAGAGTGCAGAAAAGATTTACTAGGATGCTACCGGGACTTGATGGTTTGACTTATAGGGAGAGGTTGGATAGACTGAGACTTTTTTCCCTGGAGAGTAGGAGGTTTAGGGGTGATCTTATAGAAGTCTATAAAATAATGAGGGGCATAGATAAGGTAGATAGTCAAAATCTTTTCCCAAAGGTAGGGGAGTCTATAACGAGGGGGCATAGATTTAAGGTGAGAGGGGAGAGATACAAAAGGGTCCAGAGGGGCAATTTTTTCACTCAAAGGGTGGTGAGTGTCTGGAACGAGCTGCCAGAGGCAGTAGTAGAGGCGGGTACAATTTTGTCTTTTAAAAAGCATTTGGACAGTTACATGGGTAAGATGGGTATAGAGGGATATGGGCCAAGTGCAGGCAATTGGGACTAGCTTAGTGGTATAAACTGGGCGACATGGACATGTTGGGCCGAAGGGCCTGTTTCCATGTTGTAAACTTCTATGATTCTATGAACACGTTGGATGGTGTCCTCGGTGCGAAGACGGGACTTTGTCTCCACGAGGACTGTGCGGTGGTCATTCCTACCAATACTGTCATGGGCAGATGCATCCTTGACAGGTAGATTGGTGAGAACGAGGTCAAGTCGGTTTTTCCCTCGTGTTGGTTCGTTCACCACCGGCCGCAGGTACAGTCTGGCAGTTATGTCCTTCAGGCCTCGGCCAGTTTGGTCAGTCGTGGTGCTACCGAGCCACTCTTGGTGATGGACATTGAAGTCCCCCACCCAGAGTACATTCTATGCCCTTGCTACCCTCAGTACTTCCTCCAAGTGGTGTTCAACATGGAGGAGGACTGATTCATCAGCTGAGGGAGGACGGTAGGTGGTAATCAGCAGGAGGTTTCCTTGACCATGTTTGACCTGACTCCCAGGGCCACTCCCTCCTGACTGTATATCACTGTACTGCCACCTCTTGTGGGTCTGTCCTGCCGGTGGGACAGGACATACCCAGGGATGGTGATGGAAGAGACTGGGACGTTGGCTGAAAGGTATGATTCTGTGATTATGGCTGTGTCAGGCTGTTGCTTGACTAGTCTGTGGGACAGCTCTTCCAATTTTGGCACAAGTCCCCAGATATTAGTGAGGAGGACTTTGCAGGGTCGACTGGGCTTGGTTTGCCTTTGTTGTGTCCGGTGCCTCGTGGTCTGATGCCGGGAGGTCCGTCCGGTTTTCTTTTTATTATGACTTTTTTAGCGCAATTTTACAACTGAGTGGCTTGCTCGGCCATTTCAGAGGGCAATTAAGAATCAACCACATGGTTGTGGGTCTGGAGTCACATATAGGCCAGACCGGGTAAGGATGGCAGGTTTCCGTCCCTAAACGACATTAGTGAACCAGATGGGTTTTTATGATAATCCGGTAGTTTCATGACCACCATTACTGATTCTTGTATTTTAATTCCAGATTTTATTTAATTAATTGAATTTAAATTCCCCAGCTGCCTTAGCGGAATTTGAAATCATGACTCCAGATTTTTAGTCCAGGCCTCTGGATTACTAGTCCAGTAACATAACCACTATGCTACCGTACCCCTATTATGTTAGATATTAGATAGTACCGATTGATCTGATTATTCCCTGTTGATTGATATTAGATGGTACAGATTGATCAGATTATTCCCTGTTGATTGATATTAGATAGTCCAGATTGATCAGATTATTCCCTGTTGATTGATATTAGATAGTACAGATTGATCAGATTATTCCCTGTTGATTGATATTAGATAGTCCAGATTGATCTGATTATTCCCTGTTGATTGATATTAGATGGTACAGATTGACCTGATTATCCCCTGTTGATTGATATTAGATAGTACAGATTGACGTGATTATTCCCTGTTGATTGATATTAGATAGTACAGATTGACCTGATTATTCCCTGTTGATTGATATTAGATGGTACAGATTGACCTGATTATTCCCTGTTGATTGATATTAGATAGTACAGATTGACCTGACTTCCCTGTGGATTGATATTAGATAGTACAGATTGACCTGATTATTCCCTGTTGATTGATATCAGATAGTACAGATTGATCTGATTATTCCCTGTGGATTGATATTAGATAGGACAGATTGACCTGATTATTCCCTGTTGATTGATATTAGATAGTCCAGATTGATCTGATTATTCCCTGTTGATTGATATTAGATAGTCCAGATTGATCAGATTATTCCCTGTTGATTGATATTAGATAGTCCAGATTGATCTGATTATTCCCTGTTGATTGATATTAGATGGTACAGATTGACCTGATTATCCCCTGTTGATTGATATTAGATAGTACAGATTGACGTGATTATTCCCTGTTGATTGATATTAGATAGTACAGATTGACCTGATTATTCCCTGTTGATTGATATTAGATAGTACAGATTGACTTGATTATTCCCTGTTGATTGATATTAGATGGTACAGATTGACCTGATTATTCCCTGTTGATTGATATTAGATAGTACAGATTGACCTGACTATTCCCTGTGGATTGATATTAGATAGTACAGATTGACCTGATTATTCCCTGTTGATTGATATCAGATAGTACAGATTGATCTGATTATTCCCTGTGGATTGATATTAGATAGTACAGATTGACCTGATTATTCCCTGTTGATTGATATTAGATAGTACAGATTGACCTGATTATTCCCTGTTGATTGATATTAGATAGTACAGATTGACCTGATTATTCCCTGTTGATTGATATTAGATAGTACAGATTGATCTGATTATTCCCTGTTGATTGATATTAGATGGTACAGATTGACGTGATTATTCCCTGTTGATTGATATTAGATAGTACAGATTGATCTGATTATTCCCTGTTGATTGATATTAGATAGTACAGATTGATCTGATTATTCCCAGTTAATTGATATTAGATAGTACAGATTGATCTGATTATTCCCTGTTGATTGATATTAGATAGTACAGATTGATCTGATTATTCCCTTTTGATTGATATTAGATAGTACAGATTGACCTGATTATTCCCTGTTGATTGATATTAGATAGTATAGATTGACCTGATTATTCCCTGTTGATTGATATTAGATAGTACAGATTGACCTGATTATTCCCTGTTGATTGATATTAGATAGTACAGATTGACGTGATTATTCCCTGTTGATTGATATTAGATAGTACAGATTGATCAGATTATTCCCTGTTGATTGATATTAGATAGTACAGTTTGACCTGATTATTCCCTGTTAATTGATATTAGATAGTACAGATTGACGTGATTATTCCCTGTTGATTGATATTAGATAGTACAGATTGATCTGATTATTCCCTGTTGATTGATATTCAATAGTACAGATTGATCTGATTATTCCCTGTTGATTGATATTCGATAGTACAGATTGATCTGATTATTCCCTGTTGATTGATATTAGATGGTACAGATTGATCTGATTATTCCCTGTTGATTGATATTAGATGGTACAGATTGATCTGATTATTCCCTGTTGATTGATATTAGATAGTACAGATTGACCTGATTATTCCCTGTTGATTGATATTAGATAGTACAGATTGACCTGATTATTCCCTGTTGATTGATATTAGATAGTACAGATTGACCTGATTATTCCCTGTTGATTGATATTAGATAGTACAGATTGATCTGATTATTCCCTGTTGATTGATATTAGATAGTACAGATTGACCTGATTATTCCCTGTTAATTGATATTAGATAGTACAGATTGACCTGATTATTCCCTGTTGATTGATATTAGATAGTACAGATTGATCTGATCATTCCCTGTTGATTGATATTAGATAGTACAGATTGATCTGATTATCCACTGTTGATTGATATTCGATAGTACAGATTGATCTGATTATCCCCTGTTGATTGATATTAGATAGCACAGAGTGTTCTGATTATTCCCTGTTGATTGATATTAGATAGCACAGATTGATCTGATTATCCCCTGTTGATTGATATTAGCTGGCACAGATTGATCTGATTATCCCCTGTTGATTGATATTAGATAGTACAGATTGACCTGATTATTCCCTGTTGATTGATATTAGATGGTACAGATTGACGTGATTATTCCCTGTTGATTGATATTAGATAGTACAGATTGATCTGACTATTCCCTGTTGATTGATATTAGATAGTACAGATTGATCTGATTATTCCCTGTTGATTGATATTAGATAGTACAGATTGATCTGATTATTCCCTGTTGATTGATATTAGATAGTACAGATTGACGTGATTATTCCCTGTTGATTGATATTAGATAGTACAGATTGATCTGATTATTCCCTGTTGATTGATATTAGATGGTACAGATTGACGTGATTATTCCCTGTTGATTGATATTAGATAGTACAGATTGACCTGATTATTCCCTGTTGATTGATATTAGATGGTACAGATTGACGTGATTATTCCCTGTTGATTGATATTAGATAGTACAGATTGACCTGATTATTCCCTGTTGATTGATATTAGATAGTATAGATTGACCTGATTATTCCCTGTTGATTGATATTAGATAGTACAGATTGATCTGATTATTCCCAGTTAATTGATATTAGATAGTACAGATTGACCTGATTATTCCCTGTTGATTGATATTAGATGGTACAGATTGACGTGATTATTCCCTGTTGATTGATATTAGATGGTACAGATTGACGTGATTATTCCCAGTTAATTGATATTAGATAGTACAGATTGATCTGATTATTCCCTGTTGATTGATATTAGATGGTACAGATTGACGTGATTATTCCCTGTTGATTGATATTAGATAGTACAGATTGACCTGATTATTCCCTGTTGATTGATATTAGATAGTACAGATTGACGTGATTATTCCCTGTTGATTGATATTAGATAGTACAGATTGATCTGATTATTCCCTGTTGATTGATATTAGATAGTACAGTTTGACCTGATTATTCCCTGTTAATTGATATTAGATAGTACAGATTGACCTGATTATTCCCTGTTGATTGATATTAGATAGTACAGATTGACCTGATTATTCCCTGTTGATTGATATTAGATAGTACAGATTGACGTGATTATTCCCTGTTGATTGATATTAGATAGTACAGATTGATCTGATTATTCCCTGTTGATTGATATTCAATAGTACAGATTGATCTGATTATTCCCTGTTGATTGATATTCGATAGTACAGATTGATCTGATTATTCCCTGTTGATTGATATTAGATGGTACAGATTGATCTGATTATTCCCTGTTGATTGATATTAGATGGTACAGATTGATCTGATTATTCCCTGTTGATTGATATTAGACAGTACAGATTGACCTGATTATTCCCTGTTGATTGATATTAGATAGTACAGATTGACCTGATTATTCCCTGTTGATTGATATTAGATAGTACAGATTGATCTGATCATTCCCTGTTGATTGATATTAGATAGTACAGATTGATCTGATTATTCCCTGTTGATTGATATTAGATAGTACAGATTGACCTGATTATTCCCTGTTGATTGATATTAGATAGTACAGATTGACCTGATTATTCCCTGTTGATTGATATTAGATAGTACAGATTGACCTGATTATTCCCAGTTGATTGATATTAGATAGTACAGATTGACGTGATTATCCCCTGTTGATTGATATTAGATAGTACAGATTGACCTGATTATTCCCTGTTGATTGATATTAGATGGTACAGATTGACGTGATTATTCCCTGTTGATTGATATTAGATAGTACAGATTGACGTGATTATTCCCTGTTGATTGATATTAGATAGGACAGATTGATCTGATTATTCCCTGTTGATTGATATTAGATAGTACAGATTGACCTGATTATTCCCTGTTAATTGATATTAGATGGTACAGATTGATCTGATTATTCCCTGTTGATTGATATTAGATAGTACAGATTGATCTGATTATCCCCTGTTGATTGATATTCGATAGTACAGATTGATCTGATTATCCCCTGTTGATTGATATTAGATAGCACAGATTGACCTGATTATTCCCTGTTGATTGATATTCGATAGTACAGATTGACCTGATTATTCCCTGTTGATTGATATTAGATGGTACAGATTGACGTGATTATTCCCTGTTGATTGATATTAGATAGTACAGATTGATCTGATTATTCCCTGTTGATTGATATTAGATAGTACAGATTGACCTGATTATTCCCTGTTGATTGATATTAGATAGTACAGATTGACCTGATTATTCCCTGTTGATTGATATTAGATAGTCCAGATTGACCTGATTATTCCCTGTTGATTGATATTAGATAGCACAGATTGATCTGATTATTCCCTGTTAATTGATATCAGATAGTACAGATTGACCTGATTATTCCCTGTTGATTGATATCAGATAGTACAGATTGATCTGATTATTCCCTGTGGATTGATATTAGATAGTACAGATTGATCTGATTATTCCCTGTTAATTGATATTAGATAGTACAGATTGATCTGATTATTCCCTGTTGATTGATATTAGATAGTACAGATTGATCTGATTATTCCCAGTTAATTGATATCAGACAGTACAGATTGATCTGATTATTCCCTGTTAATTGATATCAGACAGTACAGATTGACCTGATTATTCCCTGTTGATTGATATTAGATAGTACAGATTGACCTGATTATCCCCTGTTAATTGATATCAGACAGTACAGATTGATCTGATTATTCCCTGTTGATTGATATTAGATAGTACAGATTGTCCTGATTATCCCCTGTTGATTGATATTAGATAGTACAGATTGACCTGATTATTCCCTGTTGATTGATATTAGATAGTACAGATTGACCTGATTATCCCCTGTTAATTGATATCAGACAGTACAGATTGATCTGATTATTCCCTGTTGATTGATATTAGATAGTACAGATTGTCCTGATTATCCCCTGTTGATTGATATTAGATAGTACAGATTGACCTGATTATTCCCTGTTGATTGATATTAGATAGTACAGATTGATCTGATTATTCCCTGTTGATTGATATTAGATAGTCCAGATTGATCTGATTATTTCCTGTTGATTGATATTAGATAGTACAGATTGATCTGATTATTCCCTGTTGATTGATATTAGATAGTACAGATTGATCTGATTATTCCCTGTTGATTGATATTAGATAGTACAGATTGACCTGATTATTCCCTGTTGATTGATATTAGATAATACAGATTGACCTGATTATTCCCTGTTGATTGATATTCGATAGTACAGATTGATCTGTTTATTCCCTGTTGATTGATATTAGATAGTCCAGATTGATCTGATTATTCCCTGTTGATTGATATTAGATAGTACAGATTGACCTGATTATTCCCTGTTGATTGATATTAGATAGTACAGATTGATCTGATTATTCCCAGTTAATTGATATCAGATAGTACAGATTGATCTGATGATTCCCGTTTGATTGATATTAGATGGTACAGATTGATCTGATTATTCCCTTTTGATTGATATTATATGGTACAGATTGATCTGATTATTCCCTTTTGATTGATATTAGATAGTACAGATTGATCTGATTATTACCTTTTGATTGATATTCGATAGTCCAGATTGATCTGATTATTCCCAGTTAATTGATATTAGATAGTACAGATTGATCTGATTATTCCCTTTTGATTGATATTAGATGGTACAGATTGATCTGATTATTCCCTGTTGATTGATATTAGATAGTACAGATTGTCCTGATTATTCCCTGTTGATTGATATTAGATAGTACAGATTGATCTGATTATTCCCTGTTGATTGATATTAGATAGTACAGATTGATCTGATTATTCCCTGTTGATTGATATTAGATAGTACAGATTGATCTGATTATTCCCTGTTGATTGATATTAGATAGTACAGATTGATCTGATTATTCTCTGTTGATTGATATTAGATAGTCCAGATTGACCTGATTATTCCCTGTTGATTGATATTAGATAGTACAGATTGATCTGATTATTCTCTGTTGATTGATATTAGATAGTACAGATTGATCTGATTATTCCCTGTTGATTGATATTAGATAGTACAGATTGATCTGATTATTCCCTGTTGATTGATATTAGATAGTATAGATTGATCTGATTATTCCCTGTTGATTGATATTAGATAGTACAGATTGATCTGATTATTCTCTGTTGATTGATATTAGATAGTCCAGATTGACCTGATTATTCCCTGTTGATTGATATTAGATAGTACAGATTGATCTGATTATTCCCTGTTGATTGATATTAGATAGTACAGATTGATCTGATTATTCTCTGTTGATTGATATTCGATAGTACAGATTGATCTGATTATTCCCTGTTGATTGATATTAGATAGTACAGATTGATCTGATTATTCCCTGTTGATTGATATTAGATAGTACAGATTGATCTGATTATTCCCAGTTAATTGATATTAGATAGTACAGATTGATCTGATTATTCCCTGTTGATTGATATTAGATAGTACAGATTGACCTGATTATTCCCTGTTGATTGATATTAGATAGTACAGATTGATCTGATTATTCCCAGTTAATTGATATCAGATAGTACAGATTGATCTGATTATTCCCGTTTGATTGATATTAGATGGTACAGATTGATCTGATTATTCCCGTTTGATTGATATTAGATGGTACAGATTGATCTGATTATTCCCTGTTGATTGATATTAGATAGTACAGATTGATCTGATTATTCCCTTTTGATTGATATTAGATAGTACAGATTGATCTGATTATTCCCTTTTGATTGATATTAGATAGTACAGATTGATCTGATTATTCCTTTTTGATTGATATTAGATGGTACAGATTGATCTGATTATTCCCTGTTGATTGATATTAGATAGTACAGATTGTCCTGATTATTCCCTGTTGATTGATATTAGATAGTACAGATTGATCTGATTATTCCCTGTTGATTGATATTAGATAGTACAGATTGATCTGATTATTCCCTGTTGATTGATATTGGATAGTACAGATTGATCTGATTATTCCCTGTTGATTGATATTAGATAGTCCAGATTGACCTGATTATTCCCTGTTAATTGATATTAGATAGTACAGATTGATCTGATTATTCCCTGTTGATTGATATTAGATAGTCCAGATTGACCTGATTATTCCCTGTTGATTGATATTAGATAGTACAGATTGATCTGATTTTTCCCTTTTGATTGATATTAGATAGTCCAGATTGATCTGATTATTCCCTGTTGATTGATATTAGATAGTACAGATTGATCTGATTATTCCCTGTTGATTGATATTAGATAGTACAGATTGATCTGATTATTCCCTGTTGATTGATATTAGATAGTCCAGATTGACCTGATTATTCCCTTTTGATTGATATTAGATAGTACAGATTGATCTGATTATTCCCTGTTGATTGATATTAGATAGTACAGATTGATCTGATTATTCCCTGTTGATTGATATTAGATAGTACAGATTGATCTGATTATTCCCTGTTGATTGATATTAGATAGTACAGATTGATCTGATTATTCCCAGTTAATTGATATTAGATAGTACAGATTGATCTGATTATTCCCTGTTGATTGATATTAGATAGTACAGATTGATCTGATTATTCCCAGTTAATTGATATTAGATAGTACAGATTGATCTGATTATTCCCTGTTGATTGATATTAGATAGCACAGATTGACCTGATTATTCCCTGTTGATTGATATTAGATCGTACAGATTGACCTGATTATTCCCTGTTAATTGATATTAGATAGCACAGATTGATCTGATTATCCCCTGTTGATTGATATTAGATAGTACAGATTGATCTGATTATCCCCTGTTGATTGATATTAGATAGCACAGATTGATCTGATTATCCCCTGTTGATTGTTATTAGATAGTACAGATTGACGTGATTATTCCATTGATCGCCATGGGAGAATACAGATTGACCTGCCAATTATCTGTTGATTACGAATATACGAACAATGACAGACAGGAAAAGACCCTCTGGTTCATCCAGCCTGTCCCACACATGTCACATTATATATTCTCCCCACCCTGCCGGAAAGCATGTGATCTCCTGGGAAAGTCGAAAAAGGAAAAAGCCAGCCCCATTTGGGGGGAAAAATCTGGGAAATTTCTCTGGTAACATATTAGCATGGATAAATGATTGGTTAGCTAACAGGAAACAGAGAGTAGGCATAAATGGTAGAGCTGGGTGTTGTCAGCGTACATGTGGAACCTGACGTGTTTTCGGATGATGTTGCCGAGGGGCAGCATGTAGATAAGAAATAGGAGGGGGCCAAGGATAGATCCTTGGGGGATGCCAGAAGTAACAGTGCGGGAGCGAGAACAGAAGCCATTGCAGGTGTATAATGGAGAACAAGGAAATAGGGGATGAATTGAACAGATATTTTGCATCCATCTTCACTGTAGATACAAATAACACTAGAAATAATTGTGAATCAAGAGGTGAAAGGGAGGGAGGAACTTAAAACATTTACAATCACCAGGGAAAGGATTCTGAAAAAATTATTAGAACTAAAGGCTGACAAGTCCCCAGGTCCTGATGGACTTCATCCTCGAGTCTTCAAATAAGTGGCTGCAGGGATAGTAGATGCATTGGTGTTAATTTTCCAAAATTCCCTAGATTCTGGAAGGGTCCCATCAGATTGGAAAACAGCAAATGTAACTCCTCTATTCAAGAAAGGAGGGAGACAGAAAGCAGGAAACTACAGGCCAGTAGCTTAACATCTGTCATGGGGAAAATGCTAGAATCTATTATTAAGGAGGTTATAGCAGGGCACTTAGAAAATCTCAATGCAATCAGGCAGAGTCAATGCAGCTTTGTGAAAGGGAAATCGTGTTTGACTAATTTATTAGAGTTCTTTGAGGAAGTAACAAGCAACGTGGATAAAGGGGATCCTGTGGATGTGGTGTACTTGGATTTCCAGAAGGCTTTTGACAAGGTGCCACATCAAAGGCTACTACACAAAATAAGGGCTCATGACATAGGGGGTAACATATTAACATGGATAAAGGATTGGTTAGCTAACAGGAAACAGAGAGTAGGCATAAATGGGTCATTTTCAGGTTGGTAAGATGTAACGAGTGGAATGCCACAGGGTTCAGTGCTTGGGCCTCAACTATTTACAATCTATATCAACGACTTGGATGAAGGGACTGAATATCGTGTTGCTAAATTTGCTGATGACACAAAGGTAGGTAGGAAAGTAAGTTGTGAAGAGGACATAAGGGGGGTGATTTTAAACCCCAAGAACCGGTGGGTTGGGGGCGGATGGGAGTTGAAAATAGTTCTTTTTTGGGTCGCGACCGCAACCCGGATTTATTTCCGGGTTTAACGTCGGCGTGTAAAATTACAGGCTTCCCACTGGGAATGCAAAGTCTGAAAATTTTGCAGTTGCGACCCAAAAAAACAACTATTTTCAACTCCCACCTGCCCCCAACCCACCCGTTCTTGCGGTTAAAATCACCCCCAGGAGTCTGCAAAGGGATATGGATAGCTTAAGTGCGTGGGCAAAAATTTGGCAGATGGAGTATAATGTGGGAAAATGTGAACTTGTCCACTTTGGCAGCAAGAATAGAAAAGCAGTATTTTATTTAAATGGAGAGAGATTGCAGAACTCTGAGATACAGAGGGATCTGGGTCTCTTAACCTGCAAAAAGTTAGTATGCAGGTACAGCAAATGATTATGAAGGCAAATGGAATGTTTGTCATTTATTGCAAAGGGAATGGAATATAAAAGTAGAGATGTTTTTCTCCAGGGCATTGGTGAGACCACATCTAGAATACTGTGTGCAGTTTTGGTCTCCTTATTTAAGAAAGGACATAATTGCCTTAGAGGCAGTTCGGAGAAGGTTCACTCGACTGATTCCTGGGATGAGGGGGTTATCTTATGAGGAAAGGTTGGACAAGTTGGGCCTGTATACATTGGAGTTTAGGAGAATGAGAGGTGATCTTATTGAAACATATAAGATCCTGAGGGGACTAGAAGGGGTAGATGCTTCCCATTGTGGGAGAGACTCGAACTGGGGGACCCAGTTTAAAAATAAGGGGTCTCCCATTTAAGACGGAGATGAGGAGAAATGTTTTCTCTGAGGGTCGTGAGTCTGTGGAACTCCCTTCCCCAGAGACTGGTGGAGGCAGGGTCATTAAATATTTTTAAGGCAGAGTTAAACAGATTCCTGATTAACAAGGGAGTGAAAGGTTTTGGTAGGTAGACGGGAAAGTAGGGTTGAGGTCGCAATCAGATCAGCCATGACCTTATCAAATGGCAGAGCAGGCTCGAGGGGCCGAATGGCCTACTCCTGCTCTTAATTTGTACATTCATTTGTTCGTATGTTCTCCGACCCCGTTGGTGATTGAAACTAGTTCAGGAGATCACTCTGGCCCTGATAATTCTATGGAGTACATTACCTATCTTTTATAAGTGGTGATCTCCACCCCAGGCAGAAACAGGTCCAGCTCTCGCTTGAAGGAATTCAGCGAATTGGCGTCCACCGCACGAGCCGGCAGTGTGAACCAGAGACCCACTATTGTCAGGGAATATAGCAACCTCCTGACATCTAACCTCCATCTGGCCTTGTCCAACTTAACATTGTGACCCCGGTCCTCCCTGACCTATTTAACATAGTGACCCCGGTCCTCCCTGACCTATTTAACATAGTGACCCCGGTCCTCCCTGACCTATTTAACATAGTGACCCCGGTCCTCCCTGACCTATTTAACATTGTGACCCCGGTCCTCCCTGACCTATTTAACATAGTGACCCCGGTCCTCCCTGACCTATTTAACATAGTGACCCCGGTCCTCCCTGACCTATTTAACATAGTGACCCCGGTCCTCCCTGACCTATTTAACATTGTGACCCCGGTCCTCCCTGACCTATTTAACATTGTGACCCCGGTCCTCCCTGACCTATTTAACATAGTGACCCCGGTCCTCCCTGACCTATTTAACATTGTGACCCCGGTCCTCCCTGACCTATTTAACATAGTGACCCCGGTCCTCCCTGACCTATTTAACATAGTGACCCCGGTCCTCCCTGACCTATTTAACATAGTGACCCCGGTCCTCCCTGACCTATTTAACATTGTGACCCCGGTCCTCCCTGACCTATTTAACATTGTGACCCCGGTCCTCCCTGACCTATTTAACATAGTGACCCCGGTCCTCCCTGACCTATTTAACATAGTGACCCCGGTCCTCCCTGACCTATTTAACATTGTGACCCCGGTCCTCCCTGACCTATTTAACATCGTGACCCCGGTCCTCCCTGACCTATTTAACATCGTGACCCCGGTCCTCCCTGACCTATTTAACATCGTGACCCCGGTCCTCCCTGACCTATTTAACATAGTAACCCCGGTCCTCCCTGACCTATTTAACATTGTGACCCCGGTCCTCCCTGACCTATTTAACATTGTGACCCCGGTCCTCCCTGACCTATTTAACATTGTGACCCCGGTCCTCCCTGACCTATTTAACATCGTGACCCCGGTCCTCCCTGACCTATTTAACATCGTGACCCCGGTCCTCCCTGACCTATTTAACATCGTGACCCCGGTCCTCCCTGACCTATTTAACATAGTAACCCCGGTCCTCCCTGACCTATTTAACATTGTGACCCCGGTCCTCCCTGACCTATTTAACATTGTGACCCCGGTCCTCCCTGACCTATTTAACATTGTGACCCCGGTCCTCCCTGACCTATTTAACATCGTGACCCCGGTCCTCCCTGACCTATTTAACATCGTGACCCCGGTCCTCCCTGACCTATTTAACATCGTGACCCCGGTCCTCCCTGACCTATTTAACATAGTGACCCCGGTCCTCCCTGACCTATTTAACATCGTGACCCCGGTCCTCCCTGACCTATTTAACATCGTGACCCCGGTCCTCCCTGACCTATTTAATTGGAACAACCTGTCAACTCGAACACAATCTATTCCTTTCTGTGCTAATCCCACTTCCTGTTGTCTCCACATAGCCCTGTATCTTCCTGCGCTTCAAATGTTTACTTAATCTTTCCTTAGAGATGCAACGCTGTCTCCCTGACCAGTGTCTAAGGCTGAACCAGACCATTCACAACCTTAGCATCCTATTTGACCCTGAGATGAGCTTCCACTCCATCACCAAGACTGCCTACTCCACCTCAGTAACATCGCCCGTCTCCGCCCCTGCCTCAGCTCATCCGCTGCTGAAACCCTCATCCGTGCCTTTGTTACATTTCGTTCACCTGAGGAAGGAGGAAGTCTCCGAAAGCTTGTGAATTTAAAATAAAATTGCTGGACTATAACTTGGTGTTGTAAAATTGTTTACATTTGTTACCTCCAGTCTCGACTATTCCAATGGTCTCCTGGCCGGCCTCCCATCTTCCACCCTATATAAACTTGAGCTCACCCAAAACTCTGCTGCTCATATCCTAACTCACACCAAGTGCCATTCACCCATCACCCCCTGTGCTCGCTGACCTACATTGGCTCCCGGTCCAGGCACACCTCGATTTTAAAATTCTCAACTTTGTTTTCAAATCCCTCCGTGGCCTCGCCCCTTCCTATCTCTGTAACCTCCTCCAGCACCACAAAACCCTCCGAGATCTCTACATTCCTCCAATTCTTGCCTCTTGTCCATCCCTGATTTTAATCGCCCCACCACAGGCGGCCGTGCCTTCAGCTGCCTAGACCTTAAGCTCTGGAATTCCATCCCCCTCTCTCAACCTCTCCTCCTTTAAGATGCTCCTTAAAACCTGCCTCTTTGACTGAGCTTTTGGTCACCTGTCCTAATATCTCCTTACGTGGCTCGGTGTGAAATTTTGCTTGATAATCGCTCCTGTGAAGCGCCTTGGGACGCTCAACTACATTAAAGGCACTATATAAATGCAAGCTGTTGTTGCCTCAACCACTTCCTGTGCAAAGAGTGCCTTGTTCCAACAACCCTCTGTGTAAAGATATTTCTGCTAATCCCCCTCCTTGGGCTCTGTGATAATTTTAAATTAATGACCCCTCGTATTTCCTTTATCAAAACTTTCATAATTTTAAAAACGTCCTCCTAACATCCTTTACTCCAGTGGAGGTAGTCCCAGTATCTCGAGTCTCTTCCTCCTGAGGATCACCCTGGTGAATCTGCGCAGTAAACTCATCAAGGACTTGCCGCCCTCTTCCCAGTGAGTGGTCGCTGTCCAATGGAAGGCTGAAGGAAGGCAGGGGACATGTTTGGAAGTAGTGTTGGCTGCATGTAGTTTCTCATATAGGTATATAGATATTAAAAGCTTCTGTCTTCTACCATATCTTGGAACTGAAGTAAATTTACTTCAGATCTCTGTTTCAGGAATACAGTTTCTCCATAAACGCATTCTTGTCACATCTGTCGTTGCTCTGGTCAGTATGGCGATGTCATTTGCTGCAATTGCCTTCATCATCTTCTTTGGCCTAAAGAAATACAAAGGTACTGCTTGCATTTTCAGTTCATGTTGTTTATCACTGCTTTACTCACTTTCATATATTTCAATTTGAAACTTGATAAATTTAGATGTTCCAGTGATTCAACCGGATTTAATTTCCTTTTCCTTTGTTTGTATTCATAGCTCCGAAATACCAAATGCGGCTCACCATTGCTTTTCTGTGCATTGAAATGAAATGCTACGTATGTTTATTGGTTGCTTCCGTACTGTGTGTCTTTGATGGAGGTAGGTGCTCTCTTTTGTCTATTTCAATGTCACTCATCAGATGCCAAACTCCTGTTTGTACCTGTCCTAACCCAAATATCTGTCAGGACAGCTGGTTTCAGAAATATACCTGCTTCGGAGTCGAGTCCAGGCCCCAGTTTGGGAGTCGAGTCCAGGCCAAAGGGCTTTACAGCCAATCAAGTGCTTTTGAAATGTAGTCACTGTTATAATGTAGGAAACGTGACTGCCAATTTGCGCACAGTAAGATCCCACAAACAGGAATGTCATAATGACCAGATCAAATATTTTAGTGATGTTGGTTGAGAGATAAATATTTGCACCAGGTCACCGGGGAGAACTCCCATGCTCTTCCTCTAATCGTGCCATGGGATCTTTTACATCCACTTGAGAGGGCAGACAGGGCCTCGGTTCAACATCTCATTCAAAAAACCTCCAACAGTGCAGCGCTCCCTCAGTACTGCCCCTCCGACAGTGCAGCGCTCCCTCAGTACTGCCCCTCCGACAATGCAGCGCTCCCTCAGTACTGCCCCTCCGACAGTGCAGCGCTCCCTCAGTACTGCCCCTCCGACAGTGCAGCGCTCCCTCAGTACTGCCCCTCCGACAGTGCAGCGCTCCCTCAGTACTGCCCCTCCGACAGTGCAGCGCTCCCTCAGTACTGCCCCTCCGACAGTGCAGCGCTCCCTCAGTACTGCCCCTCCGACAGTGCAGCGCTCCCTCAGTGCTGCCCCTCCGACAGTGCAGCGCTCCCTCAGTACTGACCCTCCGACAGTGCAGCGCTCCCTCAGTGCTGCCCCTCCGACAGTGCAGCGCTCCCTCAGTGCTGACCCTCCGACAGTGCAGCGCTCCCTCAGTGCTGCCCCTCCGACAGTGCAGCGCTCCCTCAGTGCTGCCCCTCCGACAGTGCAGCGCTCCCTCAGTACTGACCCTCCGACAGTGCAGCGCTCCCTCAGTACTGACCCTCCGACAGTGCAGCGCTCCCTCAGTACTGACCCTCCGACAGTGCAGCGCTCCCTCAGTACTGACCCTCCGACAGTGCAGCGCTCCCTCAGTACTGACCCTCCGACAGTGCAGCGCTCCCTCAGTACTGACCCTCCGACAGTGCAGCGCTCCCTCAGTACTGACCCTCCGACAGTGCAGCGCTCCCTCAGTACTGACCCTCCGACAGTGCAGCGCTCCCTCAGTACTGACCCTCCGACAGTGCAGCGCTCCCTCAGTACTGACCCTCCGACAGTGCAGCGCTCCCTCAGTACTGACCCTCCGACAGTGCAGCGCTCCCTCAGTACTGACCCTCCGACAGTGCAGCGCTCCCTCAGTACTGACCCTCCGACAGTGCAGCGCTCCCTCAGTACTGACCCTCCGACAGTGCAGCGCTCCCTCAGTACTGACCCTCCGACAGTGCAGCGCTCCCTCAGTACTGACCCTCCGACAGTGCAGCGCTCCCTCAGTACTGACCCTCCGACAGTGCAGCGCTCCCTCAGTACTGACCCTCCGACAGTGCAGCGCTCCCTCAGTACTGACCCTCCGACAGTGCAGCGCTCCCTCAGTACTGACCCTCCGACAGTGCAGCGCTCCCTCAGTACTGACCCTCCGACAGTGCAGCGCTCCCTCAGTACTGACCCTCCGACAGTGCAGCGCTCCCTCAGTACTGACCCTCCGACAGTGCAGCGCTCCCTCAGTACTGACCCTCCGACAGTGCAGCGCTCCCTCAGTGCTGCCCCTCCGACAGTGCAGCGCTCCCTCAGTGCTGACCCTCCGACAGTGCAGCGCTCCCTCAGTGCTGCCCCTCCGACAGTGCAGCGCTCCCTCAGTGCTGCCCCTCCGACAGTGCAGCGCTCCCTCAGTGCTGACCCTCCGACAGTGCAGCGCTCCCTCAGTACTGACCCTCCGACAGTGCAGCGCTCCCTCAGTACTGACCCTCCGACAGTGCAGCGCTCCCTCAGTACTGACCCTCCGACAGTGCAGCGCTCCCTCAGTACTGACCCTCCGACAGTGCAGCGCTCCCTCAGTACTGACCCTCCGACAGTGCAGCGCTCCCTCAGTACTGACCCTCCGACAGTGCAGCGCTCCCTCAGTACTGACCCTCCGACAGTGCAGCGCTCCCTCAGTACTGACCCTCCGACAGTGCAGCGCTCCCTCAGTACTGCACTGAGAGTTTCAGCCTGGATTATGTGCTGAAGTTTCTGGATTGGGACTTGAACCCACGACCTGCTGACTCAGAGGGGAGTGTGCTATCCACTGAGCCACGGCCAACACAACTAACTTGGGGGAGGCAGCCATAGGAGGAGGAGCCGTGAGCTGCCTGTTTTCTCTCAAAAGATCATTATTTTTGACGGAAATGTTTTAATTTGAGTGACATGGCCTGTTGCTTTGCCATGTCGGAGCACTTGTACAGACCCTCCTCATCATTCCCCCAGGTCCACTCACCAACCTACAGACACTGACAGGCAGTTCCTGTGTCCAGCATCAGAAGAGGAGAAATATGAAGGCAGTAGGTCATGGTCCCAATGAGTTCTCCACTCCACCAACCCAGAGCTGCCCAAAGATCTGTAGGAGTGTGGAGAGATCAAAAGTTTGGGCCAGTCAGTGAATGAAATGAACTGAAGTTAGTTCTTTCTTTCTCCAAGTTATGTTCAGGCAGTTACTTCTTTCTCTAATATTTCTGCCCTTGCTGATCATCTGAAAGTAACAACAACTGGGTTATAGAGGCTTGCAGTCCATTCCTACTGCTTTCTCTTGACCTATTTGAGTTTTCACAGCTCAGCTGAGCTCTGTTCTGTTCACAGACAATCTCTTGCATGTGTACTTCTAGCAGGTTCAATTGGATGTGCTATCTGGGGCAGAGACCGAACCAATTTCCTCACAGCCCGGGAGCACAGATTAACTGATGAGCTACCCAGGATCAGCCAGTGCAATATGGAGCAGGGATAAAACCTGCGACCTCCATGTTATGTGTAGCTCAGGATCACACCAAGGCTTTAAAAATATCTAATAGATCTCCTATAGCAGATACAAACAGAATCCACAAGTAAATAGTGCCTGCCTCACTCCTGGCAGGTAGACAAATAAAGCAACATGTGACTGTTAAGTACCTTAAGTTTACCTAAGTAAATACATTAGTGCAAGGAAAGTGCTGCATTTACATGAACAACAAATAACTCTGTGCTTATTAGGCTTGTCAATTAATCGCAGTTAACTTCTGCAATTAACACGTTAATTTTTTTGAGATTAATTAATCGCAGAAGTTTACAGGGAGAATACCTAGTTAGGAATTTTCAGTATTGCCTTGACACAGTGGCCGAGAAATTCATTAAGGCCCGTTTTCGGGCCCAAAATGGTTGCTGCACTACGGGCGCGCGTCAGAGGCTCAAAGCACAACCAAAATTGGGCCTCAGGCCTTATCTTAATATTTTTGGCAAGCTGCGAGTCTGCCTGGCCTCCAGTGTCAGCTCACCAGCCTCCGCAGATCCAGTTTGGACTGGCTGCCACACTGGCAGAGGCACTCGGGCAGGTCCTGGGTGGGATGGAGGAGAATGGGAGAGGGGCGAATGTGGGCCAGCAGCAACCCGCAGTAGTGCTAATAAGAACATAAGAAATAGGAGCAGGAGTAGGACATACGGCCCCTCGAGCCTGCTCCGCCATTCAATCAGATCATGGCCGATCTCCACTTTCCCGCCCTATCCCCATATCCGTTGATTCCCCGAGAGACCAAAAATCTATCTGTCTCAGCCTTGAATATAGTCATGATGTGGAGATGCCGGTGATGGACTGGGGTGGACAAATGTAAGGAGTCTTACAACACCAGGTTATAGTCCAACAGCTTTATTTAAAATCACAAGCTAACGGTCAGAACCCAAAGACAGAGAGAGAGAGAGAGAGAGAAGCATCCGAAAGGAAGAGAAAGAGAGAGAATGTCCAGTTGTATTAAAAACAGATAACTTTTTTTCGCTGGTGGGGTTACGTGTAGCGTGACATGAACCCAAGATCCCAGTTGAGGCCGTCCTCATGGGTGCGGAACTTGGCTATCAATTTCTGCTCGACGATTTTGCGTTGTCGTGTGTCTCGAAGGCCGCCTTGGAGAACGCTGACCCGAAGATCGGTGGCTGAATGTCTGTAGTGTTCCTGGTTGTCCAGTTGTCGGTATGCTTCTTTGCAATAGTCCGTTCTGTTCTGTATGACGATGGCTCCTCGAGAGGACACCACCCACCAGGTACATGGTTCATACTCCTGTGACTCGGCCAACGTTGTCTACCTCATACGTTGCAGGAAAGGATGCCCCGGAGCATGGTACATTGGCGAGACCATGCAGACACTGCGACAACGGATGAACGGACACCGCGCAACAGTCGGGGAACACTTCAGCAGTCAAGGACATTCAGCCTCCGATCTTCGGGTAAGCGATCTCCAAGGCGGCATTCGAGACACACGACAATGCAAAATCGTCGAGCAGAAATTGATAGCCAAGTTCCGCACCCATGAGGACGGCCTCAACCGGGATCTTGGGTTCATGTCACGCTACACGTAACCCCACCAGCGAAAAAAAGTTATCTGTTTTTAATACAACTGGTCATTCTCTCTCTTTCTCTTCCTTTCGGATGTTTCTCTCTCTCTCTCTCTCTCTCTCTGTCTTTGGGTTCTGACCGTTTGTATATTCAGTAGTCTTGTATGTAATGTCTCTCTGTCTGAACACTATTCAACTCCTTTGATTGCCTTGATAACGGGCAGTTGGAAAGATTATCTGTAATCACCAGGCATTGTTCTCTGACTATATATGCGGTACCTTTCATGGAATCCCACACTCACCTGACGAAGGAGAAAGCCTCCGAAAGCTTGTGATTTTAAATAAAGCTGTTGGACTATAACCTGGTGTTGTAAGACTTCTTACATTTGAATATAGTCAACTGCTCAGCATCCACAGCCCTCTGGGGTAGAGAATTCCAAAGATTCACCACCCTCTGAGTGAAGAAATTCCTCCTCATCTCAGTCTTAAATGGCCGATCCCTTATCCTGAGACTATGCCCCCTGGCTCTAGACTCTCCAGCCAGGGGAAACAGCCTTTCAGCCTGTTAAGCCCCTTCAGAATCTTATATGTTTCAATGAGATCACCTCTCATTCTTCTAAACTCCAGAGAGTATAGGCCCATTCTACTCAATCTCTCCTCATAGGACAACACTCTCATCCCAGGAATCAATCTAATGAACCTTTGTTGCACTGCCTCTAAGGCAAGTATATCCTTCCTTAGATAAGGAGACCAAAACTTCTGAAAACTGAGGGTTCTAGACAGAGTAGATGGAGCGAAACTGTTCCCATTGGTGGAAGGGTCAAGGACCAGAGGACACAGATTTAATGTGATTGGCAAAAGAACCAAAGGTGACATGAGGAAAAACTTTTTTACACAGCAAGTGGTTATGATCTGGAATGCACTGCCTGGTGGTGGTGGAGGCAGATTCAATCATGGCCTTCAAAAGGGAACTGGATAAGTACTTGAAAGGAAAAGATATGCAGGGCTATGGGAAATGGGCGGGGGAGTGAGACTAGCTGGATTGCTGTTGCATAGAGCCGGCATGGGCTCAACGGGCCAAATGACCTCCTTCCGTGCTGTAACCTTTCTATGATTCTATTCTATGAAAACTGTACACAGTACTCCAGGTGGGGTCTCACCAAAGCCCTGTACAGTTGTCGTAAGACTTCCTTACTCTTGTATTCCAACCCCCTTGCAATAAAGGCCAACACACCATTTACTTTCCTAATTGCTAATTTTTTGTATTTCTTGTCTACCCAAATCTCTCTGAACACCAACATTTATTAGTTTCTCACCATTTAAAAAATATTCTGTTTTTCTATTCTTCCTACCAAAGTGAATAACCTCAAATTTCCCCACATTATACTCTATCTGCCACCTTCTTGCCCACTCATTTAACGGGCTCGATATTAGCAGGACGGCGGGTTCTCAGTGGGGGGTCGACTGTGAAATCAGTGCGCCCCGCACGGAATTACAGGTTAATTGGAGCCACTTACCTGTGCTTCTGGGTTTCCCGCTGGTAAGCTGTGTGGCGGGCAGACTGCACATGCGCAGCAAGGTCTATCAGCTGGAGGAGCCCTATTTAAAGGGGCAGTCCTCCACTGACTGATGCTGCAGAAAATAGGAAAAATTACAGCATGGAGCAGCCCAGGGGGAAGGCTGCTCCCAGGTTTAATGATGCCTCACTCCAGGTATCATTGGATGGGTGAGGAGGAGGGGGAGGACAGAGATCTTCCCCCCAGCGGGCGGGAGGAAGCGGCCTTCCTCTGCCACCAAGAAGGCCTGGCTTGAGGTGGCAGAGGAGGTCACCTGCACCACCAACATATCGCCCACCTGCATACAGTGCAGGAGGCGCTTCAATGACCTAAGTAGGTCAGCCGAAGTGAGTACACTTACTCATTCCCCTACTCTCCGTCTGCCACATCACCGCCCCCAACCCACATCTCCTTCTGCACTGCCAACACTACTCTGTCACATCACCCCTCACACCCACTCAAAGCTCATCCTCATCTTACCTGCACTTACTCACCTCGCCAGTACTCATCCCACCACTACCACTCAACCCAATCCTCGTACAATCTCATGGCTGTATCTCATACTCACCCTCTGATGCATCTCTTTCACGGTCAGCCTCACTCAACCTGCCACTACCTGTGCTGCAGCCACAGGGCATGCATCACATATGTGCAGTAGGAAGCGTAAGGCAAACGTGTCGTGAGCATGAAGGGGATGCACAAGGGTGTTTGAGGGTTTGTCATGGTGTTTACCTATATTTAATTTCTGATCAACTCACATAACATATTATATTGTCACCACTACTGTCACGTCTTTGCGAATCTTGTCTGGTTGTGATCTTCATTGTGATCCTGAGGATCACAATGAAGATCCACAACTGATGCCACCCATTGTGTCACTGCAGAATGGGTGTAGGTGTATTTGCAGGCGACTGTGCAGACGACTGAGAGACGTCAGCGATGTCCCTGGTGACACCTGGAAGGATGCGGAGGAGAAGTTGTTGAGGGCAGTGGTGACTTTGACAGCGACAGGTAAGAAGATGGTGCTCGGGCCAGCCGGGAGCAGCTTGGCATGAAGGAGGCTGCAGATGTCCATGACTACATGTCGAGTGACTCAGCCTCCGTGTGCACTGCTGCTTACAGAGGTCCAGGAAGCTGAGCCTCGGTCTCTGGACCCTGTGGCGAGGGTAGTGCCCTCTGCGAAGCATCTCTTTCTACGGTTGCCCTCCCTCCTGCTGTACAGGTGGATGTGTCACAGCACTGTGTTGTGGAGCTCCACGTGTCAGAGGTGGACGGCGTGGCCGGCGAGGCTGGTGATGCTGTTCACCCTCCGAGGAGGTCATGACTGCAGCTACGGTGGCCCCCATCCGGAAGATGTACATTTGAGGGGGTCCGCAAGGTAGATAAATGTGTCTGGACACCGGGGTAAGTGTGCAAGTTTATACATTTGATTGTTAGGAGGGTGGTGGAGGCCAAACTTTGTCCAAAGTGACAGAGTGGCCTCTTGCAATGAGTGAGGGTCTCTTTCCCCTCCCCCCCCCCCCCCCATCTGTCAAATGGACCTTTGCAGCTGCCACATGCTGATGGCTGCAACACGTCCATTTCAACTGGGAGTGTTTCCCCCAGTACGGGAAACAGTCTCAGTTAATTGCAAAATCCAATCCCTCCTAAAATATCAGGTCTGTAAACAATCTGAAGTACCTGTTCAAGTACTTTAAGTGGCACCCTGCCGGCTTTAATTGCCAGCGGGAGTCCTACATGCGGGGGCTGCGCGCGCATGTGAGAGCGTCACTGGGGAACCCGGAAGTGGGCGGGTTGGAGCTGAGCTCCGGACCTGCCCCAGGAATCCCGGATTTTCACGGCCCCTCCACTACGAATGCACCCGATCGCGGGTGCGAAAATAGAGCCCAACGTGTCTATATCCCTTTGCAGACTCTTTGTGTCCTCCTCACAGCTTACTTTCCCACCTTGCCTTGTGTCGTCAGCAAACTTGGATACATTACACTCGGTCCCTTCATCCAAGTCATTAATATAGATTGTAAATAGCTGAGGCCCAAGTACCGATCCTTTTGGCACCCCACTAGTTACAGCCTGCCAACCTGAAAATGACCCGTTTATCCCTACTCTCTGTTTTCTGTCGGTTAACCAATCCTCTATCCATGCTAATATATTACTCCCAACCCATTGAGCCCTTATCTAGTGTAACAACCTTTTATGTGGCATCTTATCGAATGCCTTTTGAAAATCCAAATACATTACATCCACTGGTTCCCCTTTATCTATCCTGCTAGTTACATCCTCAAAAAACTCTAATAAATTTGTCAAACACAATTTCCCATTCATAAAACCATGTTGACTCTGCTTAATCATATTATGATTTTCTAAGTGCCCTGTTAATACTTCCTTAATAATAGATTCTAGCATTTTCCTGACGACTGATGTCCCTGTTTTCTCTCTCCCTCCTTTCTTGAATACCGGGATTACATTTGCTACCTTCCAATCTGCTGGGTCCGTACTAGAATCTAGGGAATTTTGAAAGATCACAACCAATGAATGCACTATCTCTGCATCCACCTCTTTTAGAACCCTAGGATGTAGGCCATCAGGTCCAGGTGATTTATTGGCTTTTAGACCCATTAATTTCTCCAGTACTTTTTCTGTACTGATATTAATTCCTTGAAGCTGCTGTAGTGCCAGGAGGACTCCAGCGTTTCTTTTAAGGAAGCTGGTTAAGCCCTAGGACAGGAAGACCTGGCCACATACTCCAGCACTGATAGATGTCCAAGAGGGCTGCTTAAACAGGTCTCAAGCCCCTCGTTAGCATATGCAAGGGGCCTAATGACTGTTTAAGGCAGTGGCCAGGGAGGCTGAATATCGTTCGACCCAAAATGCCATTGGACGTATTTCAGGTGCTCTTGTGACACGGGTCATCGCCCTGTGTTATTGGACGTATTTCAGGTGCTCTTGTGACACGGGTCATCGCCCTGTGTCATTGGACGTATTTCAGGTGCTCTTGTGACACGGGTCATCGCCCTGTGTCATTGGACGTATTTCAGGTGCTCTTGTGACACGGATCATCGCCCTGTGTCATTGGACGTATTTCAGGTGCTCTTGTGACACGGATCATCGCCCTGTGTCATTGGACGTATTTCAGGTGCTCTTGTGATACGATTAATTGTGATTAATTTTTTTAATTGCTTGACAGCCCTAGTCCTTAATCATGTCAGCTACACAATTATCCGCTTTGGGACATGTATAATTAGAAGAAATACATAGATAGATGAATACAAAAACATACAATGTATAACATTAAATAGAAGTAGAATATATATGTAATAAATAAAAATTAGAAACCTGCTACTAAATATGAGTTTAATATGAAAAATTATGTAATAGTGTCTGAAGTACATAATATTAAATATATAAAGATGATAGCAGGGGGTAAATTCGGTGCTCGCACTAGGGAGTCACAATGAAAGGGGGCACAGGATGGAGAACGGGTGCTACATTTCTGAACTCCTCTCTCTGACCCGCACTCCCTTTAGAGATCGTTGCCCTGCTCCACTGAATGTAACCTTAGATATAAATATATTTGATAATATGTTGAAAATGTATATGTTTGTGCAGTTGTACACTTTTCCTTTCATTGTGTCTTTCTTTTGTCCTTTCCAAGATTTTTTTATAGCGTACAGAGTTATCTCGGGGATTGTGAGTTGCCTGCTGTTGGGAATGACTGGCTATATTGTCTTCCTTTACCTCCGTCCTAACAAGGAAGACATAAGTTCATTTTTGCTAAATAAACGTAAGTTTAAACAGAGACTCTCAATGTTTTTGTTTGTAATTGCTCTTCACTATTTTATCCTTACCCCAGGAATGCAATCATAACCACACCTGTCCTAGAGTACAATGGCCTGGTATCACATGGGAGAGGGATTTGTGTCAAGTTTCAGCTCTCAGACTGCCTCTGAGCTGTAGTTATAAGGTCTATGACACTGTGACACACCAGGACTAGCTCTTTTACGCACTGTCTAATCCACGGACATATGAAAGAAAGAACTGGCATTTGTACAGCATCTTTCATGTCCTCAGGTCATCCCAAATGTGAATTATAGGCAATACTGCAATGTAGGTGTGCCAAGCAGTTAATTTGCACACAAACAGCAGTGAGATAAATGACCAGTTAATCTGATTTAGTGATATTGGTTGAGCGATAAATATTGGCCAAGATTTCAAATAGTGTCATAAGATCTTTTACATTCACCTGAACAGGCACGTGGTCTCGATTTAACATATCATCTGAAAGATGGAACTCCTGACAATGCACACTCCCTCAGTACTGCACTGAAGTGTCAGCCTAGATTATATGCTCAAGTCTGTAGGGCACTTGAACCTACAATCGTCTGACTCAGATGAGAATGCTACTAACTGAGCCAAGCTGCCATTTGAATATTGTCACTGTTGAATCTTGGTTACCCCACAACAGGGACATTTTATTTCAGTTTGCTAAGATGTTTTCTGCGGATCAGTTTTTCCTTCCTTATTTCAACTAGCCAAGATAACAGAGAGGTTGACCTGAACGAAAGTCTCAATATGAATGCCCTTGGAGTCCCAGATTCGCACTTGAACACCCTATTACTGCAAAGGCCACTACTATGTTATAGACTGTAAGTGACATAAATTAAAATGTGATAGCACCACTGGCTGCTCAGTATATGGACAAGTGCAGATCTGATTGGAGTATCTCCTATTCACAGTGCATTGGGATCCGTGTTCTGTTCTCCCACAGCAAATCCCGACTTACATTTCATTTGAATTTCCAACTTCTTGGAGGTAAATTACTTTAGATACAGAAAAGTCTGGGCTAATAAATGAAAGTCAGCATGGATTTGTTAAAGGAAAATCATGTTTGACTAATTTGATTGAGTTCTTTGATGAAGTAACGGAGAGGGTTGATGAGGACAGTGCGGTTGATGTTGTGTATATGGACTTTCAAAAGGCATTTGATAAAGTGCCACATAATAGACTTGTCAGCAAAATTAAAGCCCATGGGATTAAAGGGACAGTGGCAAAGTGGATACAAACTTGGCTAAGGGACAGAAAGCAGAGAGTAGTGGTGAAAGGTTGTTTTTCAGACTGGAGGGAAGTATACAGAGGTGTTCCCCAGGGGTCAGTATTTGTACCACTGCTCTTTTTGATATATTAATGACCTGGACTTGGGTATAGAGGGTATAATTTCAAAGTTTGTAGATGACACAAAACTTGGAAATAGAGTAAACAATGTGGAGGATCGTAACAGACTTCAGGAGGACAGAGACAGACTGGTGAAATGGGCAGACACATGGCAGATGGAATTTAATGCAGAGAAGTGTGAAGTGATGCATTTTGGTAGGAAGAATGAGGAGAGGCAATATAAACAAAATGGTACAATTTTAAAGGGGGTGCAGGAACAGAGAGACCTGGGGATGCACATAGACAAATCTTAGAATGTGTCAGGACCAGTTGAGAACACTGTTAAAAAAGCATATGGGATTCTGGGCTTTATCAATAGAGGCATAGAATACAAAAGCAAAGAAGATACTAAACCTTCATAAAACACTGCTTAGGCCTCAGCTGGAGTATTGTGTTCAATTCTGGGCACCACATTTTAAGAAGGATGTCAAGGCCTTCAAGAGGATGCAGAAGAGATTTACTGGAATGGCACCAGGGATGAGGGACTTCAGTTATGTAGATAGACTAACAAAGATGTGGTTGTTCCCCATACATCAGAGAAGGTTAAGGGGAGATTTGATCGAGGTGTTCAAAATCATGAAGGGTTTTGATAGAGTAAATAAGGAGAAACTGTTTCCAGTGGCAGAAGCGTCAGTAACCAGAGGACACAGATTTAAGATGATCAGCGAAAGAGTCAGAGGCGACATGAGGAAACATTTTTTACGCAGCAAGTTGTAATGATCTGGAATGCGCTGCCAGAAAGTGTGGTGGAAGCAGATTCAATAATAACTTTCAAAAGGGAATTGGATAAATGCTTGAAGGGAAAAGATTTGAAGGGCAATGAGGTAAAAGTAGGGGACTGATTGGATAACTCTTTCAAAGAGCCGGTTCAAGCTGAATGGCCTCTTCCTGTGCTGTACCTGCTATGGAACAAGTTAACATGGATGGCCTCTGGCTCTCTTGGAAAGTGGATATTTCTCTATGTTTCTTTCCTTAGCCTGAATTGCAGAGCTCTTAATAAAGTTAAAGCAGAAGTGTCAGTGATGCTTTTGGAACCCCACATTGATCTTGAAAACAATGGTCCTGCTTCACTTGGACTTTTTTAGTCACTCATTGGTAGCAGGGATCTCCTCTCTGTTGTCTGGTCCAGTACATATCCTTGGCCGAGCCAGCTCTCATTTGATAGCCGACCAGTTCCGAGGAGAGATTGTCTTCAGCACCTGGGCAGCCGAGCTCCACCCACTGGGAGCATTTCTCACCAATTTGGGCCACATGCAGCCATTGATTTTCCCTCTATTAAAATGAGTGAAGGCAAAATCGTGGGCAGCACATGTCTAAGAGATGCTTCCAGTGGGCAAAGCCATTGTGCGCAGAAGCTGGAAGAAATTCTGGGCCCTGTGAACAAGGTGTTTTCTGCAGACGTAGTTTACAATCGAAAGTGATAGTATGTGTCGAGCAACTGCTTCTTGGTCATTCCCGTCTCCTTGTGTGAAAGATTTTCCACTGCCTTGCTGTTTGTTCAAACTCTGCTTCTTGGTCATTCCCGTCTCCTTGTGTGAAAGATTCTCCACTACCTTGCTGTTTGTTCAAACTCTGCTTCTTGGTCATTCCCGTCTCCTTGTGTGACAGATTCTCCACTACCTTGTTGTTTGTTCAAACTCTGCTTCTTGGTCATTCCAGTCTCCTTGCTGTGGTGCATTTTTTTAATCCTTGTTAATTTTCTTTGCCAAATTCTCTCTCCTCTCCTGAAGTTGTTCGCTCTTTTCTGGGATGTACTGGGATATCCCAGGGGTCAGTATTAGGACCACTGCTCTTTTTAATATATATTAATGACCTGGATTTGTTGTGGTCGCTCGTTCCAAGGATCCCCTTGGAACGAGCGACCACAACATGGTTGAATTCCATATCCAATTAGAGGGTGAGAAGGTTGATTCTCAAACAAGCGTACTGAGCTTGAATAAAGGAGACTATGATGGTATGAGAGCGGAATTGATTAAAGTGGACTGGGAAAATAGATTAAAGGGTAAGACGGTACATGAGCAGTGGTGTTCATTTAGGGAGTTATTTTACAACTTTCAAAATAAATATATTCCACTGAGGAAAAAAGGGTGTAAAAGAAATGACAGCCATCCGTGGCTAAGTAAAGAAATCAAGGATAGTATCCGACTAAAAACAAGGACATATAAGGTAGCCAAACTTAGTGGGAGGATAGAAGATTGGGAATTCTTCAAAAGACAGCAAAAAGTAACTAAAGGATTGATTAAGAAAGGGAAGTTAGATTATGAAAAGAAATTAGCAAAAAATATAAAAACAGATAGCAAGAGTTTCTATAGTTATATAAAAAGAAAAAGGGTGGCTAAGGCAAACGTAGGTCCTTTAGAGGATGAGACCGGGAAATTAATGGTGGGAAACATGGAGATGGCAAAAATGCTGAACAAATATTTTGTTTCAGTCTTTACAGTAGAGGACACTAAGAATATCCCAACACTGGACAAACAGGGGGCTCTAGGGGGGGAGGAGCTAAATACGATTAAAATCACTCAGGAGATGGTACTCAGTAAATTAATGGGACTCAAGGCGGATAAATCCCCTGGACCTGATGGCTTCCATCCTAGGGTCTTGAGGGAAGTGGCAGTAGGGATTGTGGATGCTTTGGTGATAGTTTTCCAAAATTCCCTGGACTCAGGAGAGGTCCCGGCAGATTGGAAAACTGCTAATGTAACACCGTTATTTAAAAAGGGTAGTAGGCAGAAGGCTGGAAATTATAGGCCAGTTAGCTTAACATCTGTGGTGGGTAAAATTTTGGAGTCTATTATTAAGGAGACAGTAACGGAACATTTAGATAAGCATAATTTAATAGGACAAAGTCAGCATGGCTTTATGAAGGGGAAGTCATGTCTGACAAATTTGCTTGAGTTCTTTGAGGATATAACGTATAGGGTGGATAAAGGGGAACCAGTGGACATAGTGTATTTAGACTTCCAGAAGGCATTCGACAAGGTGCCACATAAAAGATTATTACTTAAGATAAAAAATCACGGGATTGGGGGTAATATTCTGGCATGGGTGGAGGATTGGTTATCGAACAGGAAGCAGAGAGTTGGGATAAATGGTTCATTTTCGGACTGGCAACCAGTAACCAGTGGTGTTCCACAGGGGTCGGTGCTGGGTCCCCAACTCTTTACAATCTATATTAACGATTTGGAGGAGGGGACCGAGTGCAACATATCAAAATTTGCAGATGATACAAAGATGGGAGGGAAAGTAGAGAGTGAGGAGGACATAAAAAACCTGCAAGGGGATATAGACAGGCTGGGTGAGTGGGCGGAGATTTGGCAGATGCAATATAATATTGGAAAATGTGAGGTTATGCACTTTGGCAGGAAAAATCAGAGAGCAAGTTATTTTCTTAATGGCGAGAGACTGGAAAGTACTGCAGTACAAAGGGATCTGGGGGTCCTAGTGGAAGAAAATCAAAAAGTTAGTATGCAGGTGCAGCAGGTGATCAAGAAAGCCAACGGAATGTTGGCTTTTATTGCTCGGGGGATAGAATATAAAAACAGGGAGGTATTGCTGCAGTTATATAAGGTATTGGTGAGACCGCACCTGGAATACTGCATACAGTTTTGGTCTCCATACTTAAGAAAAGACATACTTGCTCTCGAGGCAGTACAAAGAAGGTTCACTCGGTTAATCCCGGGGATGAGGGGGCGGACATATGAGGAGAGGTTGAGTAGATTGGGACTCTACTCATTGGAGTTCAGAAGAATGAGAGGCGATCTTATTGAAACATATAAGATTGTGAAGGGTCTTGATCGGGTGGATGCAGTAAGGATGTTCCCAAAGATGGGTGAAACTAGAACTAGGGGGCATAATCTTAGAATAAGGGGCTGCTCTTTCAAAACTGAGATGAGGAGAAACTTCTTCACTCAGAGGGTGGTAGGTCTGTGGAATTTGCTGCCCCAGGAAGCTGTGGAAGCTACATCATTAGATAAATTTAAAACAGAAATAGACAGTTTCCTAGAAGTAAAGGGAATTCGGGGTTATGGGGAGCGGGCAGGAAATTGGACATGAAGCTGAGTTCGGATCGGTCAATGCCCTGTGGGTGGCGGAGAGGGCCCAGGGGCTGTGTGGCCGGGTCCTGCTCCGACTTCTTGTGTTCTTCAGATTTGTGGTTGGGATCAGATCAGCCATGATCTTATTGAATGGCAGAGCAGGCTCGAGGGGCCGATTGGCCTACTCCTGCTCCAATTTCTTATGTTCTTATGTTCTTAAAAGAGGGTGTAATTTCAAAGTTTGCAGATGACACGAAACTCGGAAATGTAGTAAACAATGTGGAGGATAGTAACAGACTTCAGGAGGACAGAGACAGACTGGTGAAATGGGCAGTCACATGGCAGATGAATTTTAACACAGAGAAGTGTGAAGTGTTGCATTTTGGTCGGAAGAATGAGGAGAGGCAAAATAAACAAAATGGTACAATTTTAAAGGGGGTGCAGGAACAGAGAGACCTGGGGGTTTATGTACACAAATCTTTGAAGGTGGCAGGACAAGTTGAGAAGGCTGTTAAAAAAGCATATGGGATTCTGGACTTTATTAATAGAAGCATAGCAGACAAAAGTAAGGAAATTATGCAAAACTTTTATAAAATACTGGTGAGACCTCAGCTGGAGTATTGTGTTCAATTCTGGGCACCACACTTTAGGAAGGATGTCAAGGACCAGAGAGGGTGCAGAAGAGATTTATTCAAATGGTGCCAGGGATGAGGGACTTCAGTAATGTGGAGAGACTGGAGAAGCTGGGATTGTTCTCCTCAGAACAGAGAAGGTTGAGGGAAGATTTGATGGAGGTGTTCAAAATCATGTATGGTTTTAAAAGAGTAAATAAAGAGAAACTATTTCCAGTGGCAGAAGGACCAGTAACCAGAGCATAGACAATTGTAATGATCTGGAATTCACTGCCTGAAAGGGCGGTGGAAACATATTCAACAATAACTTTCAAAAGGGAATTGGAAAAATATTTGAAGGGAAAAAAATTACAGGGCGACAGGGAAAGAGCAGGGGAATGGGACGAATTGGATAGCTGTTTCAAAGAGCCGGATGGCCTCCGTCTGTGCAGTAACATACTATGATGATAAATCACAGTAAAATACTGGGATCAAAGATAAATAAACGGGTAAATAACTGTAAAATACAGGGGATGAGATGTAAATAAATGGATAAATAACAGTAAAATACTGGGATCAGTTGTAAATAAATGGATTAATAACAGTAAAATACTGAGGATCAGAGATAAATAAATGGATTAATAACAGTAAAATACTGAGGATCAGAGATAAATAAATGGATTAATAACAGTAAAATACTGAGGATCAGAGATAAATAAATGGATTAATAACAGTAAAATACTGAGGATCAGAGGTAAATAAATGGATTAATAACAGTAAAATACTGAGGATCAGAGATAAATAAATGGATTAATAACAGTAAAATACTGAGGATCAGAGATAAATAAATGGATTAATAACAGTAAAATACTGAGGATCAGAGGTAAATAAATGGATTAATATTGGTAAAATACTGAGGATCAGAGATAAATAAATGGATTAACATTGGTAAAATACTGAGGATCAGAGATAAATAAATGGATAAATAACAGTAAAATACTGAGGATCAGAGATAAATAAATGGATTAATATTGGTAAAATACTGAGGATCAGAGATAAATAAATGGATTAATAACAGTAAAATACTGAGGATCAGAGATAAATAAATGGATTAATAACAGTAAAATACTGAGGATCAGAGATAAATAAATGGATTAATAACAGTAAAATACTGAGGATCAGAGGTAAATAAATGGATTAATAACAGTAAAATACTGAGGATCAGAGATAAATAAATGGATTAATAACAGTAAAATACTGAGGATCAGAGATAAATAAATGGATTAATAACAGTAAAATACTGAGGATCAGAGATAAATAAATGGATTAATATTGGTAAAATACTGAGGATCAGAGATAAATAAATGGATTAATAACAGTAAAATACTGAGGATCAGAGATAAATAAATGGATTAATAACAGTAAAATACTGAGGATCAGAGATAAATAAATGGATTAATAACAGTAAAATACTGAGGATCAGAGGTAAATAAATGGATTAATAACAGTAAAATACTGAGGATCAGAGATAAATAAATGGATTAATAACAGTAAAATACTGAGGATCAGAGATAAATAAATGGATTAATAACAGTAAAATACTGAGGATCAGAGGTAAATAAATGGATTAATATTGGTAAAATACTGAGGATCAGAGATAAATAAATGGATTAACATTGGTAAAATACTGAGGATCAGAGATAAATAAATGGATAAATAACAGTAAAATACTGAGGATCAGAGATAAATAAATGGATTAATATTGGTAAAATACTGAGGATCAGAGATAAATAAATGGATTAATAACAGTAAAATACTGAGGATCAGAGATAAATAAATGGATTAATAACAGTAAAATACTGAGGATCAGAGATAAATAAATGGATTAATAACAGTAAAATACTGAGGATCAGAGATAAATAAATGGATTAATAACAGTAAAATACTGAGGATCAGAGATAAATAAATGGATTAATAACAGTAAAATACTGAGGATCGGAGATGAATAAATGGATTAATAACAGTAAAATACTGAGGATCAGAGATAAATAAATGGATTAATAACAGTAAAATACTGAGGATCAGAGGTAAATAAATGGATTAATAACAGTAAAATACTGAGGATCAGAGATAAATAAATGGATTAATAACAGTATAATACTGAGGATCAGAGATAAATAAATGGATTAATAACAGTAAAATACTGAGGATCAGAGGTAAATAAATGGATTAATAACAGTAAAATACTGAGCATCAGAGATAAATAAATGGATTAATAACAGAAAAATACTGAGGATCAGAGATAAATAAATGGATTAACAACAGTAAAATACTGAGGATCAGAGATAAATAAATGGATTAATAACAGTAAAATACTGAGGAGCAGCAATAAATAAATGGATTAATATTGGTAAAATACTGGGGATCGGAGATAAATAAATGGAACAAAAACAGTAAAATACTGAGGATCAGAGATAAATAAATGGATTAATAACAGTAAAATACTGAGGATCAGAGGTAAATAAATGGAACAAAAACAGTAAAATACTGAGGATCAGAGATAAATAAATGGATTAATAACAGTAATATACTGAGGATCAGAGGTAAATAAATGGATTAATAACAGTAAAATACTGAGGAGCAGAGATAAATAAATGGATTAATAACAGGAAAATACTGAGCATCAGAGATAAATGGATTAATGACAGTAAAATACTGGGATCAGGGATAAATAAATGGATTAATAACAGTAAAATACTGGGGATCAGAGGAAAATGGATTAATAACAGTAAAATACTGGGGATCAGAGATAAATAAATGCATTAATAACATTAAAATACCGAGGATCAGAGATAAATCAATGGATTAATAACAGGTAAATACTGAGGATCAGAGATAAATAAATGGATTAACAACAGTAAAATACTGGGGATCAGAGATAAATAAATGGATTAATATCTGTAAAATACTGAGGATCAGAGATAAATTACTGGATTAATAACAGTAAAATACAGAGAATCAGAGATAAATAAATGAATAAGTAACAGTAAAATACTGGGGATCAGAGATAAATAAATGGATTAATAACAGAAAAATACTGGGGATCAGAGATAAATAAGTGGATTAATAACAGTAAAATACTGAGGATCAGAGATAAATAAATGGATTAATAACAGTAAAATACTGAGGATCAGAGATAAATAAATGGATTAATCACAGTAAAATACTGAGGATCGGAGATAAATAAGTGGATTAATAACAGTAAAATACTGAGGAGCAGCGATAAATAAATGGATTAATGTTGGTAAAATACTGGGGATCGGAGATAAATAAATGGAACAAAAACAGTAAAATACTGAGGATCAGCGATAAATAAATGGATTAACAATGGTAAAATACTGAGGATCAGAGATAAATAAATGGATTAATAACAGTAAAATACTGGGATCAGCGATAATAAATGGATTAATAACAGTAAAATACTGATGTGAAGAGATAAATAAATGGATTAATAACAGTAAAATACCGAGGATCAGAGGTAAATAAATGGATTAATAACAGTAAAATACTGAGGATCAGAGATAAATAAATGGATAAATAACAGTAAAATACTGAGGATCAGAGATAAATAAATGGATTAATAACAGAAAAATACTGAGGATCAGAGATAAATAAATGGATTAATCACAGTAAAATACTGAGGATCAGAGATAAATAAGTGGATTAATAACAGTAAAATACTGAGGAGCAGCGATAAATAAATGGATTAATGTTGGTAAAATACTGGGGATCGGAGATAAATAAATGGAACAAAAACAGTAAAATACTGAGGATCCGAGATAAATAAATGGATTAATAACAGTAAAATACTGAGGATCAGAGGTAAATAAATGGATTAATAACAGTAAAATACTGAGGATCAGAGATAAATAAATGGATTAATAACAGTAAAATACTGAGGATCAGAGATAAATAAATGGATTAATAACAGTAAAATACTGAGGATCAGAGATAAATAAATGGATTAATAACAGTAAAATACTGAGGATCAGAGATAAATAAATGGATTAATAACAGTAAAATACTGAGGATCAGAGATAAATGAATGGATTAATAACAGTAAAATACTGAGGATCAGAGATAAATAAATGGATTAATAACAGTAAAATACTGAGGATCAGAGATAAATAAATGGATTAATAACAGTAAAATACTGAGGATCAGAGATAAATAAATGGATTAATAACAGTAAAATACTGAGGATCAGAGATAAATGAATGGATTAATAACAGTAAAATACTGCGGATCAGAGATAAATAAATGGATTAATAACAGTAAAATACTGAGGATCAGAGATAAATAAATGGATTAATAACAGTAAAATACTGAGGATCAGAGATAAATAAATGGATTAATAACAGTAAAATACTGAGGATCAGAGATAAATAAATGGATTAATAACAGTAAAATACTGAGGATCAGAGATAAATAAATGGATTAATCACAGTAAAATACTGAGGATCAGAGATAAATAAGTGGATTAATAACAGTAAAATACTGAGGATCAGAGATAAATAAATGGATTAATAACAGTAAAATACTGAGGATCAGAGATAAATGAATGGATTAATAACAGTAAAATACTGCGGATCAGAGATAAATAAATGGATCAATAACAGTAAAATACTGAGGATCAGAGATAAATAAATGGATTAATAACAGTAAAATACTGAGGATCAGAGATAAATAAATGGATTAATAACAGTAAAATACTGAGGATCAGAGATAAATGAATGGATTAATAACAGTAAAATACTGAGGATCAGAGATAAATAAGTGGATTAATAACAGTAAAATACTGAGGAGCAGCGATAAATAAATGGATTAATGTTGGTAAAATACTGAGGATCAGAGATAAATAAGTGGATTAATAACAGTAAAATACTGAGGAGCAGCGATAAATAAATGGATTAATAACAGTAAAATACTGGGATCAGCGATAATAAATGGATTATTAACAGTAAAATACTGAGGATCAGAGATAAATAAATGGAACAAAAACAGTAAAATACTGAGGATCAGCGATAAATAAATGGATTAACAATGGTAAAATACTGAGGATCAGAGATAAATAAATGGATTAATAACAGTAAAATACTGGGATCAGCGATAATAAATGGATTAATAACAGTAAAATACTGAGGATCAGAGATAAATAAATGGAACAAAAACAGTAAAATACTGAGGATCAGCGATAAATAAATGGATTAACAATGGTAAAATACTGAGGATCAGAGATAAATAAATGGATTAATAACAGTAAAATACTGAGGATCAGAGATAAATAAATGGATTAATAACAGTAAAATACTGAGGATCAGAGATAAATAAATGGATTAATAACAGTAAAATACTGAGGATCAGAGATAAATGAATGGATTAATAACAGTAAAATACTGAGGATCAGAGATAAATAAATGGATTAATAACAGTAAAATACTGAGGATCAGAGATAAATAAATGGATTAATAACAGTAAAATACTGAGGATCAGAGATAAATAAATGGATTAATAACAGTAAAATACTGAGGATCAGAGATAAATGAATGGATTAATAACAGTAAAATACTGCGGATCAGAGATAAATAATGGATTAATAACAGTAAAATACTGAGGATCAGAGATAAATAAATGGATTAATAACAGTAAAATACTGAGGATCAGAGATAAATAAATGGATTAATAACAGTAAAATACTGAGGATCAGAGATAAATGAATGGATTAATAACAGTAAAATACTGAGGATCAGAGATAAATAAGTGGATTAATAACAGTAAAATACTGAGGAGCAGCGATAAATAAATGGATTAATGTTGGTAAAATACTGAGGATCAGAGATAAATAAGTGGATTAATAACAGTAAAATACTGAGGAGCAGAGATAAATAAATGGATTAATAACAGGAAAATACTGAGCATCAGAGATAAATGGATTAATGACAGTAAAATACTGGGATCAGGGATAAATAAATGGATTAATAACAGTAAAATACTGGGGATCAGAGGAAAATGGATTAATAACAGTAAAATACTGGGGATCAGAGATAAATAAATGCATTAATAACATTAAAATACCGAGGATAGGAGATAAATCAATGGATTAATAACAGGAAAATACTGAGGATCAGAGATAAATAAATGGATTAACAACAGTAAAATACTGGGGATCAGAGATAAATAAATGGATTAATATCTGTAAAATACTGAGGATCAGAGATAAATTACTGGATTAATAACAGTAAAATACAGAGAATCAGAGATAAATAAATGAATAAGTAACAGTGAAATACTGGGGATCAGAGATAAATAAATGGATTAATAACAGAAAAATACTGGGGATCAGAGATAAATAAGTGGATTAATAACAGTAAAATACTGAGGATCAGAGATAAATAAATGGATTAATAACAGTAAAATACTGAGGATCAGAGATAAATAAATGGATTAATCACAGTAAAATACTGAGGATCGGAGATAAATAAGTGGATTAATAACAGTAAAATACTGAGGAGCAGCGATAAATAAATGGATTAATGTTGGTAAAATACTGGGGATCGGAGATAAATAAATGGAACAAAAACAGTAAAATACTGAGGATCAGCGATAAATAAATGGATTAACAATGGTAAAATACTGAGGATCAGAGATAAATAAATGGATTAATAACAGTAAAATACTGGGATCAGCGATAATAAATGGATTAATAACAGTAAAATACTGATGTGAAGAGATAAATAAATGGATTAATAACAGTAAAATACCGAGGATCAGAGGTAAATAAATGGATTAATAACAGTAAAATACTGAGGATCAGAGATAAATAAATGGATAAATAACAGTAAAATACTGAGGATCAGAGATAAATAAATGGATTAATAACAGAAAAATACTGAGGATCAGAGATAAATAAATGGATTAATCACAGTAAAATACTGAGGATCAGAGATGAATAAGTGGATTAATAACAGTAAAATACTGAGGAGCAGCGATAAATAAATGGATTAATGTTGGTAAAATACTGGGGATCGGAGATAAATAAATGGAACAAAAACAGTAAAATACTGAGGATCCGAGATAAATAAATGGATTAATAACAGTAAAATACTGAGGATCAGAGGTAAATAAATGGATTAATAACAGTAAAATACTGAGGATCAGAGATAAATAAATGGATTAATAACAGTAAAATACTGAGGATCAGAGATAAATAAATGGATTAATAACAGTAAAATACTGAGGATCAGAGATAAATAAATGGATTAATAACAGTAAAATACTGAGGATCAGAGATAAATAAATGGATTAATAACAGTAAAATACTGAGGATCAGAGATAAATAAATGGATTAATAACAGTAAAATACTGAGGATCAGAGATAAATAAATGGATTAATAACAGTAAAATACTGAGGATCAGAGATAAATGAATGGATTAATAACAGTAAAATACTGAGGATCAGAGATAAATAAATGGATTAATAACAGTAAAATACTGAGGATCAGAGATAAATAAATGGATTAATAACAGTAAAATACTGAGGATCAGAGATAAATAAATGGATTAATAACAGTAAAATACTGAGGATCAGAGATAAATGAATGGATTAATAACAGTAAAATACTGCGGATCAGAGATAAATAATGGATTAATAACAGTAAAATACTGAGGATCAGAGATAAATAAATGGATTAATAACAGTAAAATACTGAGGATCAGAGATAAATAAATGGATTAATAACAGTAAAATACTGAGGATCAGAGATAAATGAATGGATTAATAACAGTAAAATACTGAGGATCAGAGATAAATAAGTGGATTAATAACAGTAAAATACTGAGGAGCAGCGATAAATAAATGGATTAATGTTGGTAAAATACTGAGGATCAGAGATAAATAAGTGGATTAATAACAGTAAAATACTGAGGAGCAGCGATAAATAAATGGATTAATAACAGTAAAATACTGGGATCAGCGATAATAAATGGATTAATAACAGTAAAATACTGAGGATCAGAGATAAATAAATGGAACAAAAACAGTAAAATACTGAGGATCAGCGATAAATAAATGGATTAACAATGGTAAAATACTGAGGATCAGAGATAAATAAATGGATTAATAACAGTAAAATACAGGGATCAGCGATAATAAATGGATTAATAACAGTAAAATACTGAGGATCAGAGATAAATAAATGGAACAAAAACAGTAAAATACTGAGGATCAGCGATAAATAAATGGATTAACAATGGTAAAATACTGAGGATCAGAGATAAATAAATGGATTAATAACAGTAAAATACTGAGGATCAGAGATAAATAAATGGATTAATAACAGTAAAATACTGGGATCAGCGATAATAAATGGATTAATAACAGTAAAATACTGAGGATCAGAGATAAATAAATGGAACAAAAACAGTAAAATACTGAGGATCAGCGATAAATAAATGGATTAACAATGGTAAAATACTGAGGATCAGAGATAAATAAATGGATTAATAACAGTAAAATACTGAGGATCAGCGATAAATAAATGGATTAATAACAGTAAAATACTGAGGATCAGAGATAAATAAATGGATTAATAACAGTAAAATACTGAGGATCAGCGATAAATAAATGGATTAATAACAGTAAAATACTGAGGATCAGAGATAAATAAATGGATTAATAACAGTAAAATACTGAGGATCAGAGATAAATAAATGGATAAACAATGGTAAAATACTGAGGATCAGAGATAAATAAATGGATTAATAACAGTAAAATACTGAGGATCAGAGATAAATAAATGGATTAATAACAGTAAAATACTGGGATCAGCGATAATAAATGGATTAATAACAGTAAAATACTGAGGATCAGAGATAAATAAATGGAACAAAAACAGTAAAATACTGAGGATCAGCGATAAATAAATGGATTAACAATGGTAAAATACTGAGGATCAGAGATAAATAAATGGATTAATAACAGTAAAATACTGGGATCAGCGATAATAAATGGATTAATAACAGTAAAATACTGAGGATCAGAGATAAATAAATGGAACAAAAACAGTAAAATACTGAGGATCAGCGATAAATAAATGGATTAACAATGGTAAAATACTGAGGATCAGAGATAAATAAATGGATTAATAACAGTAAAATACTGAGGATCGGAGATGAATAAATGGATTAATAACAGTAAAATACTGAGGATCAGAGATCAATAAATGGATTAATAACAGTAAAATACTGAGGATCGGAGATGAATAAATGGATTAATAACAGTAAAATACTGAGGATCAGAGATATATAAATGGATTAATAACAGTAAAATACTGGGATCAGCGATAATAAATGGATTAATAACGGTAAAATACTGATGTGAAGAGATAAATAAATGGATTAATAACAGTAAAATACTGAGGATCAGAGATAAATAAATGGATTAATCACAGTAAAATACTGAGGATCAGAGATAATGGGCCCGAATTTAGCAGACCTGCGGGTTCCCAGCGGGTGGTCCTCCGGGAGCGTGGTCAACACGCTCGGCGAAATTAGTTGGTTGCCCGCGCGATCGTAGCAGGCAACCCACTAATAGGAATCAATTACCTGCTCCTCCGGGGTCCACGGCGCTGGCCTGCGCGTCGGTCGGGCTGCGCATGCGCAGTACGATCTGTCAGCGGGAGGCTCTCTCGTTAAAGGGGCAGTCCTCCACTGACAGATGCTGCAACCAATGGGACAAATTGCAGCATGGAGCAGCCCAGGGGGAAGGCTGCTCCCAGTTTAATGATGCCTCACCCCAGGTATCATCAGATGGGGTGAGGAGGAGGGGGAGGACACAGATCTTCCCCCCGGCGGGCGGGAGGAAGCGGCCTGCCTCTGCCACCAAGAAGGCCTGGCTCGAGGTGGCAGAGGGGGTCACCTGCGCCACCAACATATCGCCCACCTGCATACAGTGCAGGAGGCGCTGCAATGACCGCAGTAGGTCAGCCGCAGTGAGAAGACGAAGTCTTTCCCCTACACTCCATCTGCCACAACACTGCCCCCACCCCACATCTCCTTCGGCACCGCCAACACTATTCTGTCACATCACCCTTCATACCCACTCACACCCCATCCTCATCTTACCTCCACCTACTCACCTCGCCAGTACTCACCCTGCCACTAACACGCAACCCACTCCTCATACAATCTCATTGCTCCATCCCATACTCACCCTCTCGTGCATCTCCCTCACGGCCAGCCTCACTCAACCTGCCACCACCTGTGCTGCAGCCACAGGGCATGCATCACATATGTGCAGTAGGCAGCGTAAGGCAAACGTCTCGTCAGCATGAAGGGGGTGCACAAGGGTGTCTGAGGGTTTGTCATGGGTGTTACCCATATTGAATTTCAGAGCAACAAACAGCACACATTATATTGACACCACCACTGCCATGTCTCCGCGAATCCTATCCGTTGTGTCCAATAATGCCCGCTCCTGGGTATCACTATGAGGACCCACCACTGATGCCACCCATCGTGTTACTGCAGAGTAGGTGCAGGTGTATTTGCAGGGCTCGTCCGCGCAGACGACTGAGAGACATCGGCGGTGTAGCCGGCTGCACCCTGGAAGGATGCGGAGGAGAAGGTGTGGAGGGCAGTGGTGACTTTGCCAGCGACAGGTAAGCAGTTGGTGCTGGGGCCAGCCAGGAGCAGCTCGGCATGAAAGAGGCTGCAGATCTCCACGACTACATGTCGAGCGAATCTGCGCCTCCCTGTGCACTGCTGCTCGGAGAGGTCCGGGGAGCTGCGCCTCGGTCTGTGGACCCTGTGGCGAGGGTAGTGCCCTCTGCGACGCGTCTCTCTCTGCGGTAGCCCTCCCTCCTGCTGTGCAGGTGGGCGTGCAACAACACCGTGTTGGGGGGATCCACGTCCCTGCGGCGGACGGCGTGGACTGCGAGGCTGCTGGTGCTGGTCATGCTCTTCGTCCTCCGAGGGTCTCCACACACCACCCAACTGGCAGGTGTTGGTCTGAGGGGTTGTGCAGGGTAGGTGTGTGGTTCCTCGGACTGGGGCTGCGGGTTCGTGTCGGTCTGTCCTCTGGCTTGGCGGGGGGTGGTGGAGGGCAGGGGTTGCCCGATGTGACGCGGTGGCCTCCTGCGTGGGTGAGGGCTCTCCCCCGTGGAGCGCACCTTGGCACCTGCCACAGGCTGCTGGTTGCAACACGCCTGGTTGGAGGGAGACTGTTTCCCCCAGAGTGGGAAACTCACTGCCTTGAACCTAAAATCCCACACTTCCTCTTTTGACAGCTGCTTCAGCTCATTAACTGACCACAACAAGCAAGGTAAGTATTCTCAAGTGGAACCCCGCTGGCTTTAATTGCCTGCGGGATTCCCACCAGCGGGGCTTGCGCGCTCAGCCCCGCACGTCAGCGCGGTACCCGGAAGTGGCCGGGATTTTGTCGCGATCCGGTCACGTGACCGGAGATCGGGATTTTCGGGGCCACCCCGCTGGAAACCCGCAGGTAACCCGACCCTAAAATCGAGCCCAATGAAATGAATCAACATCAGTAAAATACTGGGGATCAGAGATAAATAAATGGATTAATAACAGTAAAATACTGGGGATCAGAGATAAATAAATGGATTAATAACAGTAAAATACTGGGGATCAAAGGAAAATGGATTAGTAACAGTAAAATACTGGGGATCAGAGATAAATGAATGCATTAATAACATTAAAATACTGGGATCAGGGATAAATAAATGGATTAATAACAGTAAAATACTGGGGATCAGAGGGAAATGGATTAATAACAGTAAAATACTGGGGATCAGAGATAAATAAAAGGACTAATAACAGTAAAATACTGGGGATCAGAGATAAATAAAAGGACTAATAACAGTAAAATACTGGGGATCAGCGATAAATTAATGGCTTAATAACAGAAAAATACTGACGATCAGAGATGAATAAATGGATTAATAACAGTAAAATACTGAGGAGCAGCAACAAATAAATGGATTAATATTGGTAAAATACTGGGGATCGGAGATAAATAAGTGGATAAATAACAGTAAAATACTGAGGATCAGAGATAAATCAATGGATTAATTACAGTAAAATACTGGGGATCAGAGATTATTAAATGGATTAATAACAGTAAAATACTGGGATCAGGGATAAACAAATGGATTAATAACAGGAAAATACTGGGATCAGGGATAAACAAATGGATTAATAACAGTAAAATACTGGGATCAGGGATAAATAAATGGATTAATAACAGTAAAATACTGGGGATCAGAGATAAATAAATGGATTTATAACTGTAAAATACTGGGATCAGTGATAAATAACTGGATTAACAACAGTAAAATACTGAGGATCAGGGATAAATAAATGGATTAATAACAGTAAAATACTGGGATCAGGGATAAATAAATGGATTAATAACAGGAAAATACTGGGATCAGGGATAAACAAATGGATTAATAACAGTAAAATACTGGGATCAGGGATAAATAAATGGATTAATAACAGTAAAATACTGGGGATCAGAGATAAATAAATGGATTTATAACTGTAAAATACTGGGATCAGTGATAAATAACTGGATTAACAACAGTAAAATACTGAGGATCAGGGATAAATAAATGGATTAATAACAGTAAAATACTGAGGATCAGAGATAAATCAATGGATTAATAACAGGGAAATACTGAGGATCAGAGATAAATAAATGGATTAATAACAGTAAAATACTGGGATCAAGGATAAATAAATGGATTAATCACAGTAAAATACTGGGCATCAGAGGAAAATGGATTAATAACAGTAAAATACTGGGGATCAGAGATAAATAAGTGCATTAATAACATTAAAATACCGAGGATCAGAGATAAATAAATGAATTAATAACAGTAAAATACTGAGGATCAGAGATAAATAAATGGATTAATAACAGTAAAATACTGGGGATCACAGATAAATAAATGAATTAATAACAGCAAAATACTGGGATCAGGGATAAATCATTGAATTAATAACAGAAAAATACTGGGGATCAGAGATAAATAAGTGGATTAATAACAGTAAAATACAGAGGATCAGAGATAAATAAATGGATTAATAACAGTAAAATACTGAGGATCAGAGATAAATAAATGGATTAATAACAGAAAAATACCGGGGATCAGAGATAAATAAGTGGATTAATACCAGTAAAATACTGAGGATCAGAGATAAATAAATGGATTAATAACAGTAAAATACTGAGGATCAGAGATAAATAAATGGATTAATAACAGTAAAATACAGGGATCAGCGATAATAAATGGATTAATAACAGTAAAATGCTGAGGATCAGAGATAAATAAATGGAACAAAAACAGTAAAATACTGAGGATCAGCGATAAATAAATGGATTAACAATGGTAAAATACTGAGGATCAGAGATAAATAAATGGATTAATAACAGTAAAATACTGAGGATCAGAGATAAATAAATGGATTAATAACAGTAAAATACTGGGATCAGCGATAATAAATGGATTAATAACAGTAAAATACTGAGGATCAGAGATAAATAAATGGAACAAAAACAGTAAAATACTGAGGATCAGCGATAAATAAATGGATTAACAATGGTAAAATACTGAGGATCAGAGATAAATAAATGGATTAATAACAGTAAAATACTGAGGATCGGAGATGAATAAATGGATTAATAACAGTAAAATACTGAGGATCAGAGATCAATAAATGGATTAATAACAGTAAAATACTGAGGATCGGAGATGAATAAATGGATTAATAACAGTAAAATACTGAGGATCAGAGATATATAAATGGATTAATAACAGTAAAATACTGGGATCAGCGATAATAAATGGATTAATAACAGTAAAATACTGATGTGAAGAGATAAATAAATGGATTAATAACAGTAAAATACTGAGGATCAGAGATAAATAAATGGATTAATCACAGTAAAATACTGAGGATCAGAGATAAATGAATGGATTAATAACAGTAAAATACTGAGGATCAGAGATAATGGGCCCGAATTTAGCAGACCTGCGGGTTCCCAGCGGGTGGTCCTCCGGGAGCGTGGTCAACACGCTCGGCGAAATTAGTTGGTTGCCCGCGCGATCGTAGCAGGCAACCCACTAATAGGAATCAATTACCTGCTCCTCCGGGGTCCACGGCGCTGGCCTGCGCGTCGGTCGGGCTGCGCATGCGCAGTACGATCTGTCAGCGGGAGGCTCTCTCGTTAAAGGGGCAGTCCTCCACTGACAGATGCTGCAACCAATGGGACAAATTGCAGCATGGAGCAGCCCAGGGGGAAGGCTGCTCCCAGTTTAATGATGCCTCACCCCAGGTATCATCAGATGGGGTGAGGAGGAGGGGGAGGACACAGATCTTCCCCCCGGCGGGCGGGAGGAAGCGGCCTGCCTCTGCCACCAAGAAGGCCTGGCTCGAGGTGGCAGAGGGGGTCACCTGCGCCACCAACATATCGCCCACCTGCATACAGTGCAGGAGGCGCTGCAATGACCGCAGTAGGTCAGCCGCAGTGAGAAGACGAAGTCTTTCCCCTACACTCCATCTGCCACAACACTGCCCCCACCCCACATCTCCTTCGGCACCGCCAACACTATTCTGTCACATCACCCTTCATACCCACTCACACCCCATCCTCATCTTACCTCCACCTACTCACCTCGCCAGTACTCACCCTGCCACTAACACGCAACCCACTCCTCATACAATCTCATTGCTCCATCCCATACTCACCCTCTCGTGCATCTCCCTCACGGCCAGCCTCACTCAACCTGCCACCACCTGTGCTGCAGCCACAGGGCATGCATCACATATGTGCAGTAGGCAGCGTAAGGCAAACGTCTCGTCAGCATGAAGGGGGTGCACAAGGGTGTCTGAGGGTTTGTCATGGGTGTTACCCATATTGAATTTCAGAGCAACAAACAGCACACATTATATTGACACCACCACTGCCATGTCTCCGCGAATCCTATCCGTTGTGTCCAATAATGCCCGCTCCTGGGTATCACTATGAGGACCCACCACTGATGCCACCCATCGTGTTACTGCAGAGTAGGTGCAGGTGTATTTGCAGGGCTCGTCCGCGCAGACGACTGAGAGACATCGGCGGTGTAGCCGGCTGCACCCTGGAAGGATGCGGAGGAGAAGGTGTGGAGGGCAGTGGTGACTTTGCCAGCGACAGGTAAGCAGTTGGTGCTGGGGCCAGCCAGGAGCAGCTCGGCATGAAAGAGGCTGCAGATCTCCACGACTACATGTCGAGCGAATCTGCGCCTCCCTGTGCACTGCTGCTCGGAGAGGTCCGGGGAGCTGCGCCTCGGTCTGTGGACCCTGTGGCGAGGGTAGTGCCCTCTGCGACGCGTCTCTCTCTGCGGTAGCCCTCCCTCCTGCTGTGCAGGTGGGCGTGCAACAACACCGTGTTGGGGGGATCCACGTCCCTGCGGCGGACGGCGTGGACTGCGAGGCTGCTGGTGCTGGTCATGCTCTTCGTCCTCCGAGGGTCTCCACACACCACCCAACTGGCAGGTGTTGGTCTGAGGGGTTGTGCAGGGTAGGTGTGTGGTTCCTCGGACTGGGGCTGCGGGTTCGTGTCGGTCTGTCCTCTGGCTTGGCGGGGGGTGGTGGAGGGCAGGGGTTGCCCGATGTGACGCGGTGGCCTCCTGCGTGGGTGAGGGCTCTCCCCCGTGGAGCGCACCTTGGCACCTGCCACAGGCTGCTGGTTGCAACACGCCTGGTTGGAGGGAGACTGTTTCCCCCAGAGTGGGAAACTCACTGCCTTGAACCTAAAATCCCACACTTCCTCTTTTGACAGCTGCTTCAGCTCATTAACTGACCACAACGAGCAAGGTAAGTATTCTCAAGTGGAACCCCGCTGGCTTTAATTGCCTGTGGGATTCCCACCAGCGGGGCTTGCGCGCTCAGCCCCGCACGTCAGCGCGGTACCCGGAAGTGGCCGGGATTTTGTCGCGATCCGGTCACGTGACCGGAGATCGGGATTTTCGGGGCCACCCCGCTGGAAACCCGCAGGTAACCCGACCCTAAAATCGAGCCCAATGAAATGAATCAACATCAGTAAAATACTGGGGATCAGAGATAAATAAATGGATTAATAACAGTAAAATACTGGGGATCAGAGATAAATAAATGGATTAATAACAGTAAAATACTGGGGATCAAAGGAAAATGGATTAGTAACAGTAAAATACTGGGGATCAGAGATAAATGAATGCATTAATAACATTAAAATACTGGGATCAGGGATAAATAAATGGATTAATAACAGTAAAATACTGGGGATCAGAGGGAAATGGATTAATAACAGTAAAATACTGGGGATCAGAGATAAATAAAAGGACTAATAACAGTAAAATACTGGGGATCAGAGATAAATAAAAGGACTAATAACAGTAAAATACTGGGGATCAGCGATAAATTAATGGCTTAATAACAGAAAAATACTGACGATCAGAGATGAATAAATGGATTAATAACAGTAAAATACTGAGGAGCAGCAACAAATAAATGGATTAATATTGGTAAAATACTGGGGATCGGAGATAAATAAGTGGATAAATAACAGTAAAATACTGAGGATCAGAGATAAATCAATGGATTAATTACAGTAAAATACTGGGGATCAGAGATTATTAAATGGATTAATAACAGTAAAATACTGGGATCAGGGATAAACAAATGGATTAATAACAGGAAAATACTGGGATCAGGGATAAACAAATGGATTAATAACAGTAAAATACTGGGATCAGGGATAAATAAATGGATTAATAACAGTAAAATACTGGGGATCAGAGATAAATAAATGGATTTATAACTGTAAAATACTGGGATCAGTGATAAATAACTGGATTAACAACAGTAAAATACTGAGGATCAGGGATAAATAAATGGATTAATAACAGTAAAATACTGGGATCAGGGATAAATAAATGGATTAATAACAGGAAAATACTGGGATCAGGGATAAACAAATGGATTAATAACAGTAAAATACTGGGATCAGGGATAAATAAATGGATTAATAACAGTAAAATACTGGGGATCAGAGATAAATAAATGGATTTATAACTGTAAAATACTGGGATCAGTGATAAATAACTGGATTAACAACAGTAAAATACTGAGGATCAGGGATAAATAAATGGATTAATAACAGTAAAATACTGAGGATCAGAGATAAATCAATGGATTAATAACAGGGAAATACTGAGGATCAGAGATAAATAAATGGATTAATAACAGTAAAATACTGGGATCAAGGATAAATAAATGGATTAATCACAGTAAAATACTGGGCATCAGAGGAAAATGGATTAATAACAGTAAAATACTGGGGATCAGAGATAAATAAGTGCATTAATAACATTAAAATACCGAGGATCAGAGATAAATAAATGAATTAATAACAGTAAAATACTGAGGATCAGAGATAAATAAATGGATTAATAACAGTAAAATACTGGGGATCACAGATAAATAAATGAATTAATAACAGCAAAATACTGGGATCAGGGATAAATCATTGAATTAATAACAGAAAAATACTGGGGATCAGAGATAAATAAGTGGATTAATAACAGTAAAATACAGAGGATCAGAGATAAATAAATGGATTAATAACAGTAAAATACTGAGGATCAGAGATAAATAAATGGATTAATAACAGAAAAATACCGGGGATCAGAGATAAATAAGTGGATTAATACCAGTAAAATACTGAGGATCAGAGATAAATAAATGGATTAATAACAGTAAAATACTGAGGATCAGAGATAAATAAATGGAATAATAACAGTAAAATACTGGGATCAGCGATAATAAATGGATTAATAACAAAGCTCTGCAGTCCTGCCACATCCAGTCGTGAATGGTGGTGGACAATTAAACAACTAACGGGAGGAGGAGGCTCTGCAAACATCCCCATTCTCAATGATGGCGGAGTCCAGCACGTGAGTGCAAAAGACAAGGCTGAAGCGTTTGCAACCATCTTCAGCCAGAAGTGCCGAGTGGATAATCCATCTCAGCCTCCTCCCGATATCCCCACCATCACGGAAGCCAGTCTTCGGCCAATTCGATTCACTCCACGTGATATCAAGAAACAGCTGAGTGCACTGGATACAGCAAAGGCTATGGGCCCCGACAACATCCCAGCTGTAGTGCTGAAGACTTGTGCTCCAGAACTAGCTGCGCCTCTAGCCAAGCTGTTCCAGTACAGCTACAACACTGGCATCCACCCGACAATGTGGAAAATTGCCCAGGTATGTCCTGTCCACAAAAAGCAGGACAAATCCAATCCGGCCAATTACCGCCCCATCAGTCTACTCTCAATCATCAGCAAAGTGATGGAAGGTGTCGTCGACAGTGCTATCAAGCGGCACTTACTCACCAATAACCTGCTCACCAATGCTCAGTTTGGGTTCCGCCAGGACCACTCGGCTCCAGACCTCATTACAGCCTTGGTCCAAACATGGACAAAAGAGCTGAATTCCAGAGGTGAGGTGAGAGTGACTGCCCTTGACATCAAGGCAGCATTTGACCGAGTGTGGCACCAAGGAGCCCTAGTAAAATTGAAGTCAATGGGAATCAGGGGGAAAACTCTCCAATGGCTGGAGTCATACCTCGCACAAAGGAAGATGGTAGTGGTTGTTGGAGGCCAAGCATCTCAGCCCCAGGGCATTGCTGCAGGAGTTCCTCAGGGCAGTGTCCCAGGCCCAACCATCTTCAGCTGCTTCATCAATGACCTTCCCTCCATCATAAGGTCAGAAATGGGGATGTTCGCTGATGACTGCACAGTGTTCAGTTCCATTCGCAACCCCTCAGATAATGAAGCAGTCCGAGCCCGCATGCAGCAAGACCTGGACAACATCCAGGCTTGGGCTGATAAGTGGCAAATAACATTCGCGCCAGATAAGTGCCAGGCAATGACCATCTCCAACAAGAGAGAGTCCAACCACCTCCCCTTGACATTCAACGGCATTACCATCGCCGAATCCCCCACCATCAACATCCTGGGGGTCACCATTGACCAGAAACTTAACTGGACCAGCCATATAAATACTGTGGCTACGAGAGCAGGTCAGAGGCTGGGTATTCTGCGGCGAGTGACTCACCTCCTGACTCCCCAAAGCCTTTCCACCATCTACAAGGCACAAGTCAGGAGTGTGATGGAATACTCTCCACTTGCCTGGATGAGTGCAGCTCCAACAACACTCAAGAAGCTCGACACCATCCAACATAAAGCAGCCCGCTTGATTGGCACCCCATCCACCACCCTAAACATTCACTCCCTTCACCACTGGCGCACTGTGGCTGCAGTGTGCACCATCCCCAGGATGCACTGCAGCAACTCGCCAAGGCTTCTTCGACAGCACCTCCCAAACCTGCGACCTCTACCACCTAGAAGGACAAGGGCAGCAAGCACATGGGAACAACACCACCTGCACATTCCCCTCCAAGTCACACACCATCCCGACTTGGAAATATATCGCCGTTCCTTCATCGTCGCTGGGTCAAAATCCTGGAACTCCCTTCCTAACAGCACTGTGGGAGAACTGTCACCGCACAGACTGCAGCGGTTCAAGAAGGCGGCTCACCACCACCTTCTCAAGGGCAATTAGGGATGGGCAATAAATTCCGGCCTTGCCAGCGACGCCCACATCCTGTGAACGAATAAAAAAAAAACAGTAAAATACTGAGGATCAGAGATAAATAAATGGATTAATAACAGTAAAATACTGAGGATCAGAGATAAATAAATGGATTAATAACAGTAAAAGAATGGGGATCAGAGATAAATAAATGGATTAAGAACAGTAAAATACTGAGGATCAGAGATAAATAAATGGATTAATAACAGTAAAATACTGAGGATCAGAGATAAATAAATGGATTAATAACATTAAAATACCAAGGATCACAGATAAATAAATAGATTAATCACAGTAAAATACAGAGGATCAGAGATAAATAAATGGATTAATAACAGTAAAATACTGAGGATCAGAGATAAATAAATGGATAAATAACTGTAAAATACTGGGATCAGGGTTAAATAAATGGATTAAGAACAGTAAAATACTGGGGATCAGAGACAAATAAATGGATTAATAACAGTAAAATACTGAGGATCAGAGGTAAATGGATTAATAACAGTAAAATACTGGGGATCAGAGATAAATAAATGGATTAATAGCAGTAAAATACTGGGGATCAGAGATAAATAAATGGATAAATAACTGTAAAATACTGGGATCAGGGATAAATAAATGGATAAATAACTGTAAAATACTGGGATCAGGGATAAATAAATGGATTAAGAACAGTAAAATACTGGGGATCAGAGACAAATAAATGGATTAATAACAGCAAGATACTGAATATCAAAGATAAATGAATGAATTAATATCAGTAAAATACTGAGGAGCAGCGATAAATAAATGGATTAATATTGGTAAAATACTGGGGATCGGAGATAAATAAATGGAACGAAAACAGTAAAATGCTGAGGATCAGAGATGAATAAATGGATTAATAACAGAAAAATACTGGGGATCAGAGATAATGAAATGAATTAATATTTGTAAAATACTGAGCATCAGAGATAAATAAATGGATTAATATTGGTAAAATACTGGGGATCGGAGATAAATAAATGGAACAAAAACAGTAAAATGCTGGGGATCCGAGATAAATAATGACTAAATAGCAGTAAAATACTGAGGATCAGAGATAATGAAATGAATTAATATTTGTAAAATACTGAGCATCAGAGATAAATAAATGGATTAATAACAGTAAAATACTGAGGATCAGAGATAATGAAATGAATGAATATCAGTAAAATACTGAGGATCGGAGATAAATAAATGAATTAATATTCGTAAAATACTGAGGATCAGAGATAAATAAATGGATGAATAACAGTAAAATACTGGGGATCAGAGATAAATAAATGACTAAATAACAGTAAAATACTGGGATCAGAGATAAATAAATGGATTAATAACAGTAAAATACTGAGGATCAGAGAAAAATAAATGGATTGATAACAGTAAAATACTGAGGATCAGAGATAAATAAATAAATAAGTAACAGTAAAATACTGGGGTCAGAGATAAATAAATGGATTAATAACAGTAAAATACTGAGGATCAGAGATAAATAAATGAACAAGTAATAGTAAAATACTGCATTCTGAGATAAATAAATGGATTAATAACAGCAAAATACTGAGGTTCAGAGATAAACAAATGGATTAATAACAGTAAAATACTGAGGATCAGAGAAATAAATGAATAAGTAACAGTAAAATACTGGGGTCAGAGATAAATAAATGGATTAACAACAGTAAAATGCTGAGGATCAGAGGTAAATAACTGGATTAATAACAGTAAAATACTGGGGATCAGAGATAAATAAATGGAACAAAAACAGTAAAATACTGGGGATCCGAGATAAATAATGACTAAAAAGCAGTAAAATACTGAGGAGCAGCGATAAATAAATGTATTAATCTAGGTAAAATACTGAGGATCAGAGATAAATAAATAGATCAATAACAGTAAAATACTGAGGATCAGAGATAAATAAATGGATTAATATTGGTAAAATACTGGGGATCAGAGATAAATCAATGGAACAAAAACAGAAAAATACTGGGGATCAGAGATAAATAAATGGATTAATAACAGTAAAATACTGAGGAGCAGAGATAAATAAATGGATAAATAACAGTAAAATACTGAGGAGCAGAGATAAATAAATGGATTAATATCCGTAAAATACTGGGGTTCAGAGATAAATAAAAGACTAATAACAGTAAAATACTGGGGATCAGAGGGAAATGGATTAATAACAGTAAAATACTGGGGATCAGAGATAAATCAATGGATTAATAACAGGAAAATACTGAGCATCAGAGATAAATAAATGGATCAATAACAGTAAAATACTGAGAAGCAGAGATAAATAAATGGAATAATATTGGTAAAATACTGGGGATCAGAGATAAATCAATGCATTAATAACAGTAAAATACTGGGATCAGGCATAAATAAATGGATTAATAACAGTAAAATACTAAAGATCAAAAGATAAATAAATGGATTAATAACAGTAACATACTGAGGATCAGAGATAAATAAATGGATTCATAACAGTAAAATACTGAGGATCAGAGATAAATAAATGGATCAATAACAGTAAAATACTGAGGAGCAGAGATAAATAAATGAATAAGTAACAGTAAAATGCTGGAGTCAGAGATAAATCAATGGATTAATAACAGTAAAATACTGAGGATCAGAGAAAAATAAATGGATTAATAACAGTAAAATACTGGGGTCAGAGATAAATAAATGGATTAATAACAGTAAAATACTGAGGATCAGAGGTAAATATATGGATTAATAACAGAAAAATACTGAGGATCAGAGATAAATAAATGGATTAATAACAGTAAAATACTGAGGATCAGAGAAAAATAAATGGATTAACAACAGCAAAATACTGAGGATCAGAGAAAAATAAATGGATTAACAACAGCAAAATACTGAGGATCAGAGATAAATAAATGGATAAATAACAGTAAAATACTGAGGATCAGAGATAAATAAATGGATTCATAACAGAAAAATACTGGGGATCAGAGATAAATAAATGGATTAATAACAGTAAAATACTGAGGAGCAGTGATAAATAAATGGATTAATAACAGTAAAATACTGAGGATCAGAGATAAATATATGGATTAATAACAGTAAAATACTGGGATCAGGGATATATAAATGGATTAATAACAGTAAAATACCGGGGATCAGAGGTAAATGGAGTCATAACAGTAAAATACTGGGGATCAGAGATAAACAAATGGATTAATAACAGCAAGATACTGAATATCAAAGATAAATAAATGAATTAATATCAGTAAAATACTGAGGAGCAGCGATAAATAAATGAATTAATATCAGTAAAATACTGAGGAGCAGCGATAAATAAATGGATTAATATTGGTAAAATACTGGGGATCGGAGATAAATCAATGGAACGAAAACAGTAAAATGCTGAGGATCAGAGATGAATAAATGGATTAATAACAGTAAAATACTGAGGATCAGAGGTAAATAAATGGATTAATATTGGTAAAATACTGGGGATCGGAGATAAATAAATGGAACAAAAACAGTAAAATACTGGGGATCCGAGATAAATAATGACTAAATAGCAGTAAAATACTGAGGATCAGAGATAAATAAATGGATTAATAACCGTAAAATACTGTGATCGGAGATAAATAATTGGATGAATAACAGTAAAATACTGAGGATCAGGGATAATGAAATGAATTAATATTTGTAAAATACTGAGGATCGGAGATAAATAAATGACCAAGTAACAGTAAAATACTGAGGATCAGAGATAAATAAATGAATTAATAACAGTAAAATACTGAGGATCAGAGATAAATAAATGGATTAATAACAGTAAAATACTGAGGATCAGAGATAAATAAATGGATTAATAACAGTAAAATACTGAGGATCAGAGATAAATAAATGAATTAATAACAGTAAAATACTGAGGTTCAGAGATAAATAAATGGATTAATAACAGTAAAATACTGGGGATTGGAGATAAATAAATGAATTAATAACAGTAAAATACTGAGAATCAGAGATAAATAAATGAATAACTAACAGTAAAATACTGGGGTCAGAGATAAATAAATGGATTAATAACAGTAAAATACTGATGTTAAGAGATAAATAAATGGATTAATAACAGTAAAATACTGATGTTAAGAGATAAATAAATGGATTAATAACAGTAAAATACTGGGGTCAGAGATAAATAAATGGATTAATAACAGTAAAATGCTGAGGATCAGAGGTAAATAAATAGATCAATAACAGTAAAATACTGAGGATCAGAGATAAATAAATGGATTAATAACAGTAAAATACTGAGGAGCAGAGATAAATAAATGGATTAATAACCGTAAAATACTGAGGATCAGAGATAAATAAATGGATTAATAACAGTAAAATACTGAGGAGCAGAGGTAAATAAATGGATTAATAACCGTAAAATACTGAGGATCAGAGATAAATAAATGGATTAATAACAGTAAAATACTGAGGAGCAGAGATAAATAAATGGATTAATAACCGTAAAATACTGAGGATCAGAGATAAATAAATGGATTAATAACAGTAAAATACTGAGGAGCAGAGATAAATAAATGGATTAATAACCGTAAAATACTGAGGATCAGAGATAAATAAATGGATTAATAACAGTAAAATACTGAGGAGCAGAGATAAATAAATGGATTAATAACCGTAAAATACTGAGGATCAGAGATAAATAAATGGATTAATAACCGTAAAATACTGTGATCGGAGATAAATAAATGGATTAACATACGTAAAATACTGAGGATCAGAGATAATGGGCTCGATTTTAGGGTCGGGTTACCTGCGGGTTTCCAGCGGGGAGGCCCCGAAAATCCCGATCTCCGGTCACGTGACCGGATTCGGACGAAATCCCGGCCACTTCCGGGTACCGCGCTGACGTGCGGGCCTGCGCGCGCAAGCCCCGCTGGTGGGAATCCCGCAGGCAATTAAAGCCAGCGGGGTTCCACTTGAGAGCACTTGACTTGCTCGTTGAGGTCAGTTAATGAGCTGAAGCAGCTGTCAAAAGAGGAAGTGTGGGATTTTAGGTTCAACGCAGTCAGTTTCCCACACTGGGGGAAACAGTACCTTTAAACCAGGCGTGTTGCAGCCAGCAGCCTGTGGCAGGTGCCAAGGTGCGCTCCACGGGGGAGAGCCCTCACCCACGCAGGAGGCCACCGCGTCACATAGGGCAACCCCTGCCCTCCACCAACCCCCGCCAAGCCAGAGGACAGACCGACACGAAACCGCGGCCCCAGTCCGAGGACCCACCCACCTACCCTGCACAACCCCTCACACCAACACCTGCCAGATGGGTGGTGCGTTGACATCGTCGGAGGACGAACAGGATGACCAGCCCCAGCAGCCTCGCAGTCCACGCCGTCCGCCTCGGAGAGGTGGGGCCCCCCAACACGGTGCTGCGGCACACCCACCTGCACAGCAGGAGGGAGGGCAACCGCAGAGAGAGATGCGTCGCAGGAGGCACTACCCTCCGCACAGGGTGTACAGAGCGAGGCTCAGCTTCATGGACCTCTCTGAGGAGCAGTGCATACGGAGGCTCAGAGTCAATCGCCAGGTAGTCGCCGACATCTGCAGCCTCCTTAATGACGAGCTGCTCCCTGATGGACCAAGCAGCATCTTCTTACCTGTCGCCGTCAAAGTCACCACTGCCCTCAACTTCTTCGCATCCGGTTCCTTCCAGGGTGCCACCGGGGACATCACTGGGGTCTGTCAGTCCTCTGCACACAAGTGCATAAGGCAGGTCACCGATGGGTTGTTCCGCAGGGCCTCGCACTACATCAACTTCGCCATGGACGAGCGCAGCCAGATGGAGAGGGCGGTTGGATTCCATGCCATGGCCGGCTTCCCACGGGTGCAGGGTGTAATCGACTGCACCCACATCGCAATACGGGCACCTCCGCATGTGCCAGGGCTGTTCATCAACAGGAAGGGGTATCACTCCATGAACGCCCAGCTCATCTGTGACCACCGCCAGAGATTCCTACACGTGTGCGCCAGATACCCCGGCAGCTGCCACGATGCCTTCGTCCTCAGGGAGTCCGCCGTCCCGCCCATCCTGCAGGCACCCAACGCCGGCAACGGCTGGCTCCTCGGCGACAAGGGGTATCCCCTCCACACGTGGCTCATGACACCTCTGAGGAACCCCATCACCGAGCCGGAGCGTCGGTACAATGACAGCCACACTGCTACCAGGTCTACAATTGAGCAGACCATAGGGCTTCTCAAGATGCGCTTCAGGTGCCTTGATCGTTCTGGGGGAGCGCTGCAATACACACCATTCAGAGTGGGACGAATCATAGTTGTCTGCTGTGCCCTGCACAACATGGCCCAACAGAGAGGGGTGCCGCTGGAGGAGGCCCCATCCACACCCGCCACCCACATTGAGGAAGGCGAAGGCGAGGGCGAGGAGGAGGAGGAGGAGGAGGCGGAGGCGGAGGAGGAGGACGCGCCAGAGGATGTTGGACGACCCATGCGCCGAGCCGCGACTCACCGGGATGGTCGCCGGGCCAGGGACGCACTCATACGTCAACGGTTCTCCTAGAGTCAGACACTGCGAGGCGCTCGCATCTCCTCACCTGCACATGCGAGCGGCCATACCAGCCCCCTCCACTGAAGAGTGCTGCCAGTAATCCTGCACCCACAGCAGTGTGCCCAATGGGTGGCAGCAGGTGTTCGCCGTCATGATGGCCTCCACGGAACGCAACTATTGCACAAGCCGCGGAAGAATGGACGAGAGGTGGCAGGAGTGGTGAGAATAGAGTATTTAATATCTGGAATGTGACATTATATAAGAAACAAAGTACAAAATAATAGACACCCTGGTGTATTCCCTTTGTGATTATAAGGCCTTTGCAATTCTTCTCCGGGAACCCCTACGTGGTGCTACCCCTGTGGCTCCAGCAGAGGTAGTGGCAGGTTGCTCGTCTTCTTGCCTTGACCGGGTAGATGCTTTTGGCGGACGGCCCCTGGGTTTCGGTGCCACAGACTGCTCCTCCTGCACCGGGGCAGGGGCAGACTCGGCCACCTGGAGAGGAGGCACCATTGCGGGTACTGGTTGAGAGGTGGGCGACGGGTGGGACGTGGGGACGCCTTGAGAGGCGTCCCCGCTTCCATGTCCCCGGTCACCATCATCCCTCTCTTGGCCTCGGCCCACATCACCCCTTCCACCCTGCTGGACGGCAGTTTGCATGGCATGTGTGAGGCCTTGCAAGGCCACCCCTAGTGTATCCCTCAGCCTGTTGGCGTCGGAATGTTGCTCACCCTGAATCCGTACAGACGTTGTCAGGGCCTGCAAGGACTCGAAGTGGAGCTGTGCGTGACGCTCGAGGGAGGCCAGCCTGTCCACCACCGCAGACAGTCCCGCACCTACCTGCGACACTGTGTCGCCGGTACCCTCCTGTGCCTGCGCCACCAATGCCCACATGCAGGAGGTGGACTCCTCCATCGCCTGCGCTATTGTGGACAATGCGCGCGGCACCTCTGCCAGTACCTCAGCAATTAGCTGGTGGCCCTCGACGACTCTCCTTTTCACTGGTGGCCCCCTGGGTTCAGCATCTGGGTCCGGCTGAGCAGAGCCTGGAGATGAGTGCTCCCTCCGTCGCGGACCCTCCGCGGCTGCCCCTGCCACCAGGGTCTGCTCATGCTCACTCGTGCGCAGTGACTCACCAAGTGCTACCCCAACTAGTTGGCGAGGGGGACCCACCGAGGTGCGTGTCTCTGCGCTGGTGGATGGTTGGCTCTGATGTGACGATGCACCCTCAGAGACCGCCATGTCCTCTGAGGAATCGCCCTCCACGCTCGCTTGACCCAAAGACGGACCTGCAAGAGAACAGAGGGCACTTTGAGGCATGTGGACCAACTTGACAGTGCGCCTGATGGCAGGTGATGAGACGGTAACTCGCGATCATGGGTGTTGAGTGTCAGCTTTCCCTTACCGGCCGTTTCGGCAGCGACACACTCGCCATCGGCCACCGACAGGCAATGTCGCGTGCGGGCGAGGTCGAGCGCCTCCACCTCGGCGTCGGTCAGCTCCACCACTTGCGGCGAGCCACCTCCGGTGCGTGCCCTTTCGCGGTTGTTCTTGCTTCTCTTCTCCTGTGAAGGCAAAACACAGATGTGTGAGTGGGTGCGTCTTGCATCGTGAGACGCATCGAGCATCGGTGTGGTTGGGTTGAGCGTGGCGCGGAACGGATGGGGGGAAGCGTGGGCCACGTGGCCATCCCATTGCATGGGGATTGGGGTGTGTGGTAGTGTTCGGGTGGGGTCAGGGACGGTGGGTACTTGCGTGCACGGCGAGGATGGTGAATGAGTGGCTGTGAGGATTGCTGATGGAGCGCAGTGGTGGCTGTGCAGGAGGGGGTTGTGATCTGCTTGGCGTGATGGTGGGGACGGGATGTGGGAGGGTGCGTTGGTGTACTCACCTTGCCAGACCTAGTCAGGTCATTGAAGCGCTTGCGGCACTGCTGCCAAGTCCTTGGGGTGTTGCCCCTGCTGCTCACCTCCGCCGCCACCTCTGCCCATGCCTTCCTGGTTGCGGCGGCAGGGAACTTGCGCCCATCCTCAGGGAAGAGTGTTTCCCTCCTCCTCCTCACGCCCTCCAGCATCAGCTGCAGTGCCAGATCTGAAAAACGGGGCGCAGCCTTTCCCCTTTGTTGAGCCATTCTCCCAGACCGCTTGCTTGCAGCAGGAGGGGCTTTGGGAGACTGCCCCTTTAACTGGAGCTCCTACATCGCGTCGACGGTACTGCGCATGCGCAGCCGGCCGGCACGCAGCTGGGGAGCGCAGAACCCGGAAGCAGGGCTTAATGGGTCCAATTATCCCGCGATCGCGTGGGGGATGCACACGATTAGCCGTCCGCGTTTTCCACGCTCCCGGAGGACCACCCGCTGGGAACCCGCAGGCCTGCGAAATTCGAGCCCAATGAAATGAATTAATATCAGCAAAATACTGGGGATCAGAGATAAATAAATGGACAAATAACAGGAAAATACTGGGGATCAGAGATAAATAAATGGATAAATAACAGTAAAATACTGGATATCAGAGATAAATAAATGGATAAATAACAGGAAAATACTGGGGATCAGAAATAAATAAATGGATTAATAACAGGAAAATACTGGGATCAGGGATAAATAAATGGATTAATAACAGTAAAATACTGGGGATCAGAGATAAATCAATGCATTAATAACAGTAAAATACTGGGGATCAGAGATAAATAAATGGATTAATTACAGTAAAATACTAAAGATCAAAAGATAAATAAATGGATTAATAACAGTAAAATACTGGGCATCAGAGATAAATAAATGGATTAACAACAGTAAAATACTGAGGATCAGAGATAAATAAATGGATTCATAACAGTAAAATACTGAGGAGCAGAGATAAATAAATGGATTGATAACAGTAAAATACAGAGAATCAGAGATAAATAAATGAATAAGTAACAGTAAAATGCTGGAGTCAGAGATAAATAAATGGATTAATAACAGTAAAATACTGAGGATCAGAGAAAAATAAATGGATTAATAACAGTAAAATACTGGGGTCAGAGATAAATAAATGGATTAATAACAGTAAAATACTGAGGATCAGAGAAAAATAAATGGATTAATAACAGTAAAATACTGGGGTCAGAGATAAATAAATGGATTAATAACAGTAAAATACTGAGGATCAGAGATAAATATATGGATTAACAACAGAAAAATACTGAGGATCAGAGATAAATAAATGGATTAATAACAGTAAAATACTGAGGATCTGAGATGAATCAATGTATTAAAAACAGTAAAATACTGGGGATCAGAGATAAATAATGACTAAATAACAGTAAAATACTCAGGATCAGAGAAAAATAAATGGATTAACAACAGCAAAATACTGAGGATCAGTGATAAATAAATGGATTAATAACCGTAAAATACTGTGATCGGAGATAAATAAATGGATTAACATACGTAAAATACTGAGGATCAGAGATAATGAAATGAATTAATATCAGTAAAATACTGGGGATCAGAGGTAAATGGATTAATAACAGTAAAATACTGGGGATCAGAGATAAATAAATGGATTAATAACAGCAAGATACTGAAGATCAAAGATAAATAAATGAATTAATATCAGTAAAATCCTGGGGATCAGAGATAAATAAATGGATTAATAACAGAAAAATACTGAGGATCAGAGATAAATAAATCGATTAATAACAGTAAAATACTGAGGATCAGAGATAAATGAATGTATTAAAAACAGTAAAATACTGAGGAGCAGCGATACATAAATGGATTAATGACAGTAAAATACTGAGGAGCAGCGATAAATAAATGGATTAATATTGGTAAAATACTGAGGATCAGAGATAAATAAATTGATTAATAACAGTAAATACTGAGGATCAGAGATAAATAAATGGATTAATAACAGTAAAATGCTGAGGATCAGAGGTAAATAAATGGATTAATAACAGTAAAATACTGAGAATCAGAGATAAATAAATGGAACAAAAACTGTAAAATACTGAGGATCAGTGATAAATAAATGGATTAATATTGGTAAAATACTGGGGATCAGAGATAAATCAATGGAACAAAAACAGTAAAATACTGAGAATCAGAGATAGATAAATGGATTAATATTGGTAAAATACTGGGGATCGGAGATAAATAAATGGAACAAAAACAGTAAAATACTGGGGATCAGAGATAAATAAATGGATTAATAACAGTAAAATACTGAGGAGCAGAGATAAATAAATGGATTAATATTGGTAAAATACTGGGGATCAGAGATAAATCAATGGATTAATAACAGTAAAATACTGGGATCAGGGACAAATAAATGGATTAATAGCAGTAAAATACTGGGATCAGTGATAAATAAATGGATTAACAACAGTAAAATACTGGGGATCAGAGATAAATAAATGGATTCATAACAGTAAAATACTGAGGATCAGAGAGAAATAAATGGATTAATAACAGTAAAATACTGGGGATCAGAGATAAATAAATGGATTAATAACAGTAAAATACTGAGGATCAGAGATAAATATATGGATTAATATTGGTAAAATACTGGGGATCGGAGATAAATAAATGGAACAAAAACAGTAAAATACTGAGGATCAGAGATAAATAAATGGATTAATAACAGAAAAATACTGGGGATCGGACGTAAATAAAGTGAACAAAAACAGTAAAATACTGAGGATCAGAGATAAATAAATGGATTAATAACAGTAAAATACTGAAGATCAAAGATAAATAAATGGATTAATATTGGTAAAATACTGAGGATCAGAGATAAATAAATGGACAAATAACAGTAAAATCCTGAGGATCAGAGATAAATAAATGGATTAATAACAGAAAAATACTGAGGAGCAGAGATAAATAAATGGATTAATATTGGTAAAATACTGGGGATCAGAGATAATGAAATGAATTAATATCAGTAAAATACTGGGGATCAGAGGTAAATGGATTAATAACAGTAAAATACTGGGGATCAGAGATAAATAAATGGATTAATAACAGCAAGATACTGAAGATCAAAGATAAATAAATGAATTAATATCAGTAAAATCCTGGGGATCAGAGATAAATAAATGGATTAATAACAGAAAAATACTGAGGATCAGAGATAAATAAATCGATTAATAACAGTAAAATACTGAGGATCAGAGATAAATATATGGATTAATAACAGTAAAATACTGAGGATCATTGATAAATAAATGGATTAATAACAGTAAAATACTGAGGATCAGAGATAAATGAATGTATTAAAAACAGTAAAATACTGAGGAGCAGCGATACATAAATGGATGAATAACAGTAAAATACTGAGGAGCAGCGATAAATAAATGGATTAATATTGGTAAAATACTGAGGATCAGAGATAAATAAATGGATTAATAACAGTAAAATGCTGAGGATCAGAGGTAAATAAATGGATTAATAACAGTAAAGTACTGAGGATCAGAGGTAAATAAATGGATTAATATTGGTAAAATACTGGGGATCAGAGATAAATCAATGGAACAAAAACAGTAAAATACTGAGGATCAGAGATAACTAAATGGATTAATAACAGTAAAGTACTGAGGATCAGAGGTAAATAAATGGATTAATATTGGTAAAATACTGGGGATCAGAGATAAATAAGTGGATTAATAACAGTAAAATACTGAGAATCAGAGATAAATAAATGGATTAATATTGGTAAAATACTGGGGATCGGAGATAAATAAATGGAACAAAAACAGTAAAATACTGGGGATCAGAGATAAATAAATGGATTAATAACAGTAAAATACTGAGGAGCAGAGATAAATAAATGGATTAATATTGGTAAAATACTGGGGATCAGAGATAAATCAATGGATTAATAACAGTAAAATACTGGGATCAGGGACAAATAAATGGATTAATAGCAGTAAAATACTGGGATCAGTGATAAATAAATGGATTAACAACAGTAAAATACTGGGGATCAGAGATAAATAAATGGATTCATAACAGAAAAATACTGACGATCAGAGATAAATAAATGGATTAATAACAGTAAAATACTGAGGATCAGAGATAAATATATGGATTAATATTGGTAAAATACTGGGGATCGGAGATAAATAAATGGAACAAAAACAGTAAAATACTGAGGATTAGAGATAAATAAATGGATTAAGAACAGAAAAATACTGGGGATTGGAGGTAAATAAAGTGAACAAAAACAGTAAAATACTGAGGATCAGAGATAAATAAATGGATTGATAACAGTAAAATACTGAAGATCAAAGATAAATAAATGGATTAATATTGGTAAAATACTGAGGATCAGAGATAAATAAATGGACAAATAACAGTAAAATCCTGAGGATCAGAGATAAATAAATGGATTAATAACAGAAAAATACTGAGGAGAAGAGATAAATAAATGGATTAATATTGGTAAAATACTGGGGATCAGAGATAAATCAATGGATTAATAACAGTAAAATACTGGGATCAGGGACAAATAAATGGATTAATAGCAGTAAAATACTGGGATCAGTGATAAATAAATGGATTAACAACAGTAAAATACTGGGGATCAGAGATAAATACATGGATTAATAACAGTAAAATACTGGGGTCAGAGATGAATAAATGGATTAATAACATTAAAATACTGAGGATCAGAGAAAAATAAATGGATTAATAACAGTAAAATACTGGGGTCAGAGATAAATAAATGGATTAATAATAGTAAAATACTGAGGATCAGAGATAAATATATGGATTACTAACAGAAAAATACTGAGGATCAGAGATAAATAAATGGATTAATAACAGCAAGATACTGAAGATCAAAGATAAATAAATGAATTAATATCAGTAAAATCCTGGGGATCAGAGATAAATAAATGGATTAATAACAGAAAAATACTGAGGATCAGAGATAAATATATGGATTAATAACAGTAAAATACTGAGGATCATTGATAAATAAATGGATCAATAACAGTAAAATACTGAGGATCAGAGATAAATGAATGTATTAAAAACAGTAAAATACTGAGGAGCAGCGATACATAAATGGATTAATAACAGTAAAATACTGAGGAGCAGCGATAAATAAATGGATTAATATTGGTAAAATACTGAGGATCAGAGATAAATAAATTGATTAATAACAGTAAATACTGAGGAGCAGAGATAAATAAATGGATTGATAACAGTAAAATACAGAGAATCAGAGATAAATAAATGAATAAGTAACAGTAAAATGCTGGAGTCAGAGATAAATAAATGGATTAATAACAGTAAAATACTGAGGATCAGAGAAAAATAAATGGATTAATAACAGTAAAATACTGGGGTCAGAGATAAATAAATGGATTAATAACAGTAAAATACTGAGGATCAGAGAAAAATAAATGGATTAATAACAGTAAAATACTGGGGTCAGAGATAAATAAATGGATTAATAACAGTAAAATACTGAGGATCAGAGATAAATATATGGATTAATAACAGAAAAATACTGAGGATCAGAGATAAATAAATGGATTAATAACAGTAAAATACTGAGGATCTGAGATGAATCAATGTATTAAAAACAGTAAAATACTGGGGATCAGAGATAAATAATGACTAAATAACAGTAAAATACTCAGGATCAGAGAAAAATAAATGGATTAACAACAGCAAAATACTGAGGATCAGTGATAAATAAATGGATTAATAACCGTAAAATACTGTGATCGGAGATAAATAAATGGATTAACATACGTAAAATACTGAGGATCAGAGATAATGAAATGAATTAATATCAGTAAAATACTGGGGATCAGAGGTAAATGGATTAATAACAGTAAAATACTGGGGATCAGAGATAAATAAATGGATTAATAACAGCAAGATACTGAAGATCAAAGATAAATAAATGAATTAATATCAGTAAAATCCTGGGGATCAGAGATAAATAAATGGATTAATAACAGAAAAATACTGAGGATCAGAGATAAATGAATGTATTAAAAACAGTAAAATACTGAGGAGCAGCGATACATAAATGGATTAATGACAGTAAAATACTGAGGAGCAGCGATAAATAAATGGATTAATATTGGTAAAATACTGAGGATCAGAGATAAATAAATTGATTAATAACAGTAAATACTGAGGATCAGAGATAAATAAATGGATTAATAACAGTAAAATGCTGAGGATCAGAGGTAAATAAATGGATTAATAACAGTAAAATACTGAGAATCAGAGATAAATAAATGGAACAAAAACTGTAAAATACTGAGGATCAGTGATAAATAAATGGATTAATATTGGTAAAATACTGGGGATCAGAGATAAATCAATGGAACAAAAACAGTAAAATACTGAGAATCAGAGATAGATAAATGGATTAATATTGGTAAAATACTGGGGATCGGAGATAAATAAATGGAACAAAAACAGTAAAATACTGGGGATCAGAGATAAATAAATGGATTAATAACAGTAAAATACTGAGGAGCAGAGATAAATAAATGGATTAATATTGGTAAAATACTGGGGATCAGAGATAAATCAATGGATTAATAACAGTAAAATACTGGGATCAGGGACAAATAAATGGATTAATAACAGTAAAATACTGGGGATCAGAGATAAATAAATGGATTAATAACAGTAAAATACTGGGGATCAGAGATAAATAAATGGATTAATAACAGCAAGATACTGAAGATCAAAGATAAATAAATGAATTAATATCAGTAAAATCCTGGGGATCAGAGATAAATAAATGGATTAATAACAGAAAAATACTGAGGATCAGAGATAAATAAATGGAACAAAAACTGTAAAATACTGAGGATCAGAGATAAATATATGGATTAATATTGGTAAAATACTGGGGATCGGAGATAAATAAATGGAACAAAAACAGTAAAATACTGAGGATCAGAGATAAATAAATGGATTAAGAACAGAAAAATACTGGGGATCGGAGGTAAATAAAGTGAACAAAAACAGTAAAATACTGAGGATCAGAGATAAATAAATGGATTGATAACAGTAAAATACTGAAGATCAAAGATAAATAAATGGATTAATATTGGTAAAATACTGAGGATCAGAGATAAATAAATGGACAAATAACAGTAAAATCCTGAGGATCAGAGATAAATAAATGGATTCATAACAGAAAAATACTGAGGAGAAGAGATAAATAAATGGATTAATATTGGTAAAAGACTGAGGATCAGAGATAAATGAATGTATTAAAAACAGTAAAATACTGAGGAGCAGCGATACATAAATGGATTAATGACAGTAAAATACTGAGGAGCAGCGATAAATAAATGGATTAATATTGGTAAAATACTGAGGATCAGAGATAAATAAATTGATTAATAACAGTAAATACTGAGGATCAGAGATAAATAAATGGATTAATAACAGTAAAATGCTGAGGATCAGAGGTAAATAAATGGATTAATAACAGTAAAATACTGAGAATCAGAGATAAATAAATGGAACAAAAACTGTAAAATACTGAGGATCAGTGATAAATAAATGGATTAATATTGGTAAAATACTGGGGATCAGAGATAAATCAATGGAACAAAAACAGTAAAATACTGAGAATCAGAGATAGATAAATGGATTAATATTGGTAAAATACTGGGGATCGGAGATAAATAAATGGAACAAAAACAGTAAAATACTGGGGATCAGAGATAAATAAATGGATTAATAACAGTAAAATACTGAGGAGCAGAGATAAATAAATGGATTAATATTGGTAAAATACTGGGGATCAGAGATAAATCAATGGATTAATAACAGTAAAATACTGGGATCAGGGACAAATAAATGGATTAATAACAGTAAAATACTGGGGATCAGAGATAAATAAATGGATTAATAACAGTAAAATACTGGGGATCAGAGATAAATAAATGGATTAATAACAGCAAGATACTGAAGATCAAAGATAAATAAATGAATTAATATCAGTAAAATCCTGGGGATCAGAGATAAATAAATGGATTAATAACAGAAAAATACTGAGGATCAGAGATAAATAAATGGAACAAAAACTGTAAAATACTGAGGATCAGAGATAAATATATGGATTAATATTGGTAAAATACTGGGGATCGGAGATAAATAAATGGAACAAAAACAGTAAAATACTGAGGATCAGAGATAAATAAATGGATTAAGAACAGAAAAATACTGGGGATCGGAGGTAAATAAAGTGAACAAAAACAGTAAAATACTGAGGATCAGAGATAAATAAATGGATTGATAACAGTAAAATACTGAAGATCAAAGATAAATAAATGGATTAATATTGGTAAAATACTGAGGATCAGAGATAAATAAATGGACAAATAACAGTAAAATCCTGAGGATCAGAGATAAATAAATGGATTAATAACAGAAAAATACTGAGGAGAAGAGATAAATAAATGGATTAATATTGGTAAAATACTGGGGATCAGAGATAAATCAATGGATTAATAACAGTAAAATACTGGGATCAGGGACAAATAAATGGATTAATAGCAGTAAAATACTGGGATCAGTGATAAATAAATGGATTAACAACAGTAAAATACTGGGGATCAGAGATAAATACATGGATTAATAACAGTAAAATACTGGGGTCAGAGATGAATAAATGGATTAATAACATTAAAATACTGAGGATCAGAGAAAAATAAATGGATTAATAACAGTAAAATACTGGGGTCAGAGATAAATAAATGGATTAATAATAGTAAAATACTGAGGATCAGAGATAAATATATGGATTACTAACAGAAAAATACTGAGGATCAGAGATAAATAAATGGATTAATAACAGCAAGATACTGAAGATCAAAGATAAATAAATGAATTAATATCAGTAAAATCCTGGGGATCAGAGATAAATAAATGGATTAATAACAGAAAAATACTGAGGATCAGAGATAAATATATGGATTAATAACAGTAAAATACTGAGGATCATTGATAAATAAATGGATCAATAACAGTAAAATACTGAGGATCAGAGATAAATGAATGTATTAAAAACAGTAAAATACTGAGGAGCAGCGATACATAAATGGATTAATAACAGTAAAATACTGAGGAGCAGCGATAAATAAATGGATTAATATTGGTAAAATACTGAGGATCAGAGATAAATAAATTGATTAATAACAGTAAATACTGAGGATCAGAGATAAATAAATGGATTAATAACAGTAAAATGCTGAGGATCAGAGGTAAATAAATGGATTAATAACAGTAAAATACTGAGAATCAGAGATAAATAAATGGAACAAAAACTGTAAAATACTGAGGATCAGTGATAAATAAATGGATTAATATTGGTAAAATACTGGGGATCAGAGATAAATCAATGGAACAAAAACAGTAAAATACTGAGGATCAGAGATAACTAAATGGAACAAAAACAGTAAAATACTGGGGATCAGAGGTAAATAAATGGATTAATATTGGTAAAATACTGGGGATCAGAGATAAATAAATGGATTAACAACAGTAAAATACTGAGGATCAGAGATAAATAAATGGATTCATAACAGTAAAATACTGAGGAGCAGAGATAAATAAATGGATTGATAACAGTAAAATACAGAGAATCAGAGATAAATAAATGAATAAGTAACAGTAAAATGCTGGAGTCAGAGATAAATAAATGGATTAATAACAGTAAAATACTGAGGATCAGAGAAAAATAAATGGATTAATAACAGTAAAATACTGGGGTCAGAGATAAATAAATGGATTAATAACAGTAAAATACTGAGGATCAGAGAAAAATAAATGGATTAATAACAGTAAAATACTGGGGTCAGAGATAAATAAATGGATTAATAACAGTAAAATACTGAGGATCAGAGATAAATATATGGATTAATAACAGAAAAATACTGAGGATCAGAGATAAATAAATGGATTAATAACAGTAAAATACTGAGGATCTGAGATGAATCAATCTGTTAAAAACAGTAAAATACTGGGGATCAGAGATAAATAATGACTAAATAACAGTAAAATACTCAGGATCAGAGAAAAATAAATGGATTAACAACAGCAAAATACTGAGGATCAGTGATAAATAAATGGATTAATAACCGTAAAATACTGTGATCGGAGATAAATAAATGGATTAACATACGTAAAATACTGAGGATCAGAGATAATGAAATGAATTAATATCAGTAAAATACTGGGGATCAGAGGTAAATGGATTAATAACAGTAAAATACTGGGGATCAGAGATAAATAAATGGATTAATAACAGCAAGATACTGAAGATCAAAGATAAATAAATGAATTAATATCAGTAAAATCCTGGGGATCAGAGATAAATAAATGGATTAATAACAGAAAAATACTGAGGATCAGAGATAAATAAATCGATTAATAACAGTAAAATACTGAGGATCAGAGATAAATGAATGTATTAAAAACAGTAAAATACTGAGGAGCAGCGATACATAAATGGATTAATGACAGTAAAATACTGAGGAGCAGCGATAAATAAATGGATTAATATTGGTAAAATACTGAGGATCAGAGATAAATAAATTGATTAATAACAGTAAATACTGAGGATCAGAGATAAATAAATGGATTAATAACAGTAAAATGCTGAGGATCAGAGGTAAATAAATGGATTAATAACAGTAAAATACTGAGAATCAGAGATAAATAAATGGAACAAAAACTGTAAAATACTGAGGATCAGTGATAAATAAATGGATTAATATTGGTAAAATACTGGGGATCAGAGATAAATCAATGGAACAAAAACAGTAAAATACTGAGAATCAGAGATAGATAAATGGATTAATATTGGTAAAATACTGGGGATCGGAGATAAATAAATGGAACAAAAACAGTAAAATACTGGGGATCAGAGATAAATAAATGGATTAATAACAGTAAAATACTGAGGAGCAGAGATAAATAAATGGATTAATATTGGTAAAATACTGGGGATCAGAGATAAATCAATGGATTAATAACAGTAAAATACTGGGATCAGGGACAAATAAATGGATTAATAGCAGTAAAATACTGGGATCAGTGATAAATAAATGGATTAACAACAGTAAAATACTGGGGATCAGAGATAAATAAATGGATTCATAACAGTAAAATACTGAGGATCAGAGAGAAATAAATGGATTAATAACAGTAAAATACTGGGGATCAGAGATAAATAAATGGATTAATAACAGTAAAATACTGAGGATCAGAGATAAATATATGGATTAATATTGGTAAAATACTGGGGATCGGAGATAAATAAATGGAACAAAAACAGTAAAATACTGAGGATCAGAGATAAATAAATGGATTAATAACAGAAAAATACTGGGGATCGGAGGTAAATAAAGTGAACAAAAACAGTAAAATACTGAGGATCAGAGATAAATAAATGGATTAATAACAGTAAAATACTGAAGATCAAAGATAAATAAATGGATTAATATTGGTAAAATACTGAGGATCACAGATAAATAAATGGACAAATAACAGTAAAATCCTGAGGATCAGAGATAAATAAATGGATTAATAACAGAAAAATACTGAGGAGCAGAGATAAATAAATGGATTAATATTGGTAAAATACTGGGGATCAGAGATAATGAAATGAATTAATATCAGTAAAATACTGGGGATCAGAGGTAAATGGATTAATAACAGTAAAATACTGGGGATCAGAGATAAATAAATGGATTAATAACAGCAAGATACTGAAGATCAAAGATAAATAAATGAATTAATATCAGTAAAATCCTGGGGATCAGAGATAAATAAATGGATTAATAACAGAAAAATACTGAGGATCAGAGATAAATAAATCGATTAATAACAGTAAAATACTGAGGATCAGAGATAAATATATGGATTAATAACAGTAAAATACTGAGGATCATTGATAAATAAATGGATTAATAACAGTAAAATACTGAGGATCAGAGATAAATGAATGTATTAAAAACAGTAAAATACTGAGGAGCAGCGATACATAAATGGATGAATAACAGTAAAATACTGAGGAGCAGCGATAAATAAATGGATTAATATTGGTAAAATACTGAGGATCAGAGATAAATAAATGGATTAATAACAGTAAAATGCTGAGGATCAGAGGTAAATATATGGATTAATAACAGTAAAGTACTGAGGATCAGAGGTAAATAAATGGATTAATATTGGTAAAATACTGGGGATCAGAGATAAATCAATGGAACAAAAACAGTAAAATACTGAGGATCAGAGATAACTAAATGGATTAATAACAGTAAAGTACTGAGGATCAGAGGTAAATAAATGGATTAATATTGGTAAAATACTGGGGATCAGAGATAAATAAGTGGATTAATAACAGTAAAATACTGAGAATCAGAGATAAATAAATGGATTAATATTGGTAAAATACTGGGGATCGGAGATAAACAAATGGAACAAAAACAGTAAAATACTGGGGATCAGAGATAAATAAATGGATTAATAACAGTAAAATACTGAGGAGCAGAGATAAATAAATGGATTAATATTGGTAAAATACTGGGGATCAGAGATAAATCAATGGATTAATAACAGTAAAATACTGGGATCAGGGACAAATAAATGGATTAATAGCAGTAAAATACTGGGATCAGTGATAAATAAATGGATTAACAACAGTAAAATACTGGGGATCAGAGATAAATAAATGGATTCATAACAGAAAAATACTGACGATCAGAGATAAATAAATGGATTAATAACAGTAAAATACTGAGGATCAGAGATAAATATATGGATTAATATTGGTAAAATACTGGGGATCGGAGATAAATAAATGGAACAAAAACAGTAAAATACTGAGGATCAGAGATAAATAAATGGATTAATAACAGAAAAATACTGAGGATCAGAGATAAATATATGGATTAATATTGGTAAAATACTGGGGATCGGAGGTAAATAAAGTGAACAAAAACAGTAAAATACTGAGGATCAGAGATAAATAAATGGATTGATAACAGTAAAATACTGAAGATCAAAGATAAATAAATGGATTAATATTGGTAAAATACTGAGGATCAGAGATAAATAAATGGACAAATAACAGTAAAATCCTGAGGATCAGAGATAAATAAATGGATTAATAACAGAAAAATACTGAGGAGAAGAGATAAATAAATGGATTAATATTGGTAAAATACTGGGGATCAGAGATAAATCAATGGATTAATAACAGTAAAATACTGGGATCAGGGACAAATAAATGGATTAATAGCAGTAAAATACTGGGATCAGTGATAAATAAATGGATTAACAACAGTAAAATACTGGGGATCAGAGATAAATAAATGGATTAATAACAGTAAAATACTGGGGTCAGAGATGAATAAATGGATTAATAACATGAAAATACTGAGGATCAGAGAAAAATAAATGGATTAATAACAGTAAAATACTGGGGTCAGAGATAAATAAATGGATTAATAATAGTAAAATACTGAGGATCAGAGATAAATATATGGATTACTAACAGAAAAATACTGAGGATCAGAGATAAATAAATGGATTAATAACAGCAAGATACTGAAGATCAAAGATAAATAAATGAATTAATATCAGTAAAATCCTGGGGATCAGAGATAAATAAATGGATTAATAACAGAAAAATACTGAGGATCAGAGATAAATATATGGATTAATAACAGTAAAATACTGAGGATCATTGATAAATAAATGGATTAATAACAGTAAAATACTGAGGATCAGAGATAAATGAATGTATTAAAAACAGTAAAATACTGAGGAGCAGCGATACATAAATGGATTAATAACAGTAAAATACTGAGGAGCAGCGATAAATAAATGGATTAATATTGGTAAAATACTGAGGATCAGAGATAAATAAATTGATTAATAACAGTAAATACTGAGGATCAGAGATAAATAAATGGATTAATAACAGTAAAATGCTGAGGATCAGAGGTAAATAAATGGATTAATAACAGTAAAATACTGAGAATCAGAGATAAATAAATGGAACAAAAACTGTAAAATACTGAGGATCAGTGATAAATAAATGGATTAATATTGGTAAAATACTGGGGATCAGAGATAAATCAATGGAACAAAAACAGTAAAATACTGAGGATCAGAGATAACTAAATGGAACAAAAACAGTAAAATACTGGGGATCAGAGGTAAATAAATGGATTAATATTGGTAAAATACTGGGGATCAGAGATAAATAAGTGGATTAATAACAGTAAAATACTGAGAATCAGAGATAAATAAATGGATTAATATTGGTAAAATACTGGGGATCAGAGATAAATAAATGGAACAAAAACAGTAAAATACTGGGGATCAGAGATAAATAAATGGATTAATAACAGTAAAATACTGAGGAGCAGAGATAAATAAATGGATTAATATTGGTAAAATACTGGGGATCAGAGATAAATCAATGGATTAATAACAGTAAAATACTGGGATCAGGGACAAATAAATGGATTAATAGCAGTAAAATACTGGGATCAGTGATAAATAAATGGATTAACAACAGTAAAATACTCTGGATCAGAGATAAATAAATGGATTAATAACAGTAAAATACTGAGGATCAGAGAGAAATAAATGGATTAATAACAGTAAAATACTGGAGATCAGAGATAAATAAATGGATTAATAACAGAAAAATACTGACGATCAGAGATAAATAAATGGATTAATAACAGTAAAATACTGAGGATCAGAGATAAATATATGGATTAATATTGGTAAAATACTGGGGATCGGAGATAAATAAATGGAACAAAAACAGTAAAATACTGAGGATCAGAGATAAATAAATGGATTAATAACAGAAAAATACTGGGGATCGGAGGTAAATAAAGTGAACAAAAACAGTAAAATACTGAGGATCAGAGATAAATAAATGGATTAATAACAGTAAAATATTGAAGATCAAAGATAAATAAATGAATTAATATCAGTAAAATACTAAGGATCAGAGATAAATATTTGGATTAATAACAGTAAAATACTGGGGATCAGAGAAAAATAAATGGATTAATAACAGTAAAATACTGAGGAGCAGCGATAAATAAATGGATTAATATTGGTGAAATACTGAGGATCAGAGATAAATAAATGGACAAATGACAGTAAAATCCTGAGGATCAGAGATAAATAAATGGATTAATAACAGAAAAATACTGTGATCAGAGATAAATAAATGGATTAATAACAGTAAAATACTGAGGATCAGAGGCAAATAAATGGATTAATATTGGTAAAATACTGAGGATCAGAGTTAAATAAATGGATTAATAACAGTAAAATACTGAGAATCAGAGATAAATGAATGGTTTAATATTGGTAAAATACTGGGGATCGGAGATAAATAAATGGAACAAAAACAGTAAAATACTGGGGATCAGAGATAAATAAATGGATTAATAACAGTAAAATATTGAGGATCAGAGATAAATAAATGGATTAATAACAGTAAAATACTGAGGATCAGAGATAAATAAATGGATTGATAACAGTAAAATACTGAGGATCAGAGGCAAATAAATGGATTAATATTGGTAAAATACTGGGATCAGGGATAAATAGATGGTTTAATAACAGTAAAATACTGGTGATCGAAGATATATAAATGGATTAATAACAGTAAAATACTGAGGATCAGAGAGAAATAAATGGATTGATAACAGTAAAATACTGGGGTCAGAGATAAATAGATGGATGAATAACAGTAAAATACTGAGGCTCAGAGATAAATAAATGGATGAATAACAGTAAAATACTGAGGATCAGAGAGAAATAAATGGATTGATAACAGTAAAATACTGGGGTCAGAGATAAAAAGATGGATGAATAACAGTAAAATACTGAGGATCAGACATAAATAAATGGATTACTAACAGTAAAATACTGAGGATCAAAGATAATTAAATGGATTAATAACAGTAAAATACTGGGGATCGGAGGTAAATTAAGTGAACAAAAACAGTAAAACCCTGAGGATCAGAGATAAATAAATGGATTAATAACAGAAAAATACTGAGGATCAGAGGTAAATAAATGGATTAATAACAGTAAAATACTGAGGATCAGAGATAAATCAATGGATTAATAACAGAAAAATACTGAGGATCAGAGATAAATAAATGGATTAATAACAGTAAAATACTGAGGATCAGAGATAAATAAATGGATTAATAACAGAAAAATACTGAGGATCAGAGGTAAATAAATGGATTAATAACAGTAAAATACTGAGGATCAGAGATAAATCAATGGATTAATAACAGAAAAATACTGAGGATCAGAGATAAATAAATGGATTAATAACAGTAAAATACTGAGGATCAGAGATAAATAAATGGATTAATATTGGTAAAATACTGGGGATCAGAGATAAATAAATGGAACAAAAACAGTAAAATACTGGGGATCAGAGATAAATAAATGGATTAATTTTGGTAAAATACTGGGGATCAGAGATAAATCAATGGAACAAAAACAGTAAAATACTGGGGATCAGAGATCAATAAATGGATTCATAACAGTGAAATACTGGGATCAGGGATAAATCAATGGATTAATAACAGTAAAATACTAGGATCAGGGATAAATAAATCGATTAATAACAGTAAAATACTGGGGATCAGAGGTAAATGGATTAATAACAGTAAAATACTGGGGAACAGAGATAAATAAATGGATTAATAACAGTAAAATACTGAGGATCTGAGATAAATATATGGATTAATAACAGTAAAATACTGAGGGTCAGAGATAAATAAATGGATTAATAACATTAAAATACTGGGGATCAGAGATAAATACATGGATTAATAACAGTGAAATACTGGGCATCAGAGATAAATAAATGGATTAATAACAGTAAAATACTGGGGATCAGACATGAATAATTGGATTAATAACAGGAAAACACTGAGGATCAGAGATAAAAAATGGATTAATAACAGTAAAATACTGGGATCAGGGATAAATAAATGGATCAGAAACATTAAAATATTGGGGATTAGAGATAAATAAATTGATAAATATCAGTAAAATACTGCGGATCAAAGTGAATAAATGGATTAATAAAAGTTAAATATTTGGTCCAGAGATTAGTAACTGAATTAATAACAGTAAAATACTGGGGATCAGAGATAAATAAATGGATTAATAACAGTAAAATACTGACGATCAGAGATAAATAAATGAATTAACATCAGAAAAATACTGAGGATCTGAGATAAATAAATGGATTAATAACAGAAAAATACTGGGGATCAGTGATAAATAAATGGATTCATAACAGTAAAATACTGGGATCGGAGATAAATAAATGGATTAACAACAGTAAAATACTGGGGATCGGAGATAAATAAATGGAACAAAATCAGTAAAATACTGGAAATCAGAGATAAATGAATGGATTAATAACAGTAAAACACTGGGGATCAGAGATAATTAAATGGATTAATAACTGTAAAATACTGAGGATCAGAGAAAAATAAATGGATTAATAACTGTAAAATACTGAGGATCAGAGATAAATAAATGGATTAATAACAGTAAAATACTGGGATCAGGGATAAATAAATAGATTAATAACAGTAAAATGCTGAGGATCAGAGAAAAATAAATGGATTAATAACAGTAAAATACTGAGGATCAGAGAGAAATAAATGGATTAATAACTGAAAAATACTGAGGATCAGAGATAAATAAATGGATTAATAACAGTAAAATACTGAGGAACAGAGATAAATAAATGGATTAATAACAGTAAAATACTGAGGATCAGAGAGAAATAAATGGATTAATAACAGAAAAATACTGATGATCAGAGATAAATAAATGGATTAATAACAGTAAAATACTGAGGATCAGAGAGAAATAAATGGATTAATAACAGAAAAATACTGAGGATCAGAGATAAATAAATGGATTAATAACAGTAAAATACTGAGGATCAGAGAGAAATAAATGGATTAATAACAGAAAAATACTGAGGGTCAGAGATAAATAAATGGATTAATAACAGTAAAATACTGAGGATCAGAGATAAATAAATGGATTAATAACAGAAAAATACTGAGGATCAGAGATAAATAAATGGATTAATAACAGTAATATACTGAGGATCAGAGAGAAATAAATGGATTAATAACAGAAAAATACTGAGGATCAGAGAGAAATAAATGGATTAATAACAGAAAAATACTGAGGATCAGAGAGAAATAAATGGATTAATAACAGAAAAATACTGAGGATCAGAGATAAATAAATGGATTAATAACAGTAAAATACTGAGGATCAGAGAGAAATAAATGGATTAATAACAGAAAAATACTGAGGATCAGAGAGAAATAAATGGATTAATAACAGAAAAATTCTGAGGATCAGAGATAAATAAATGGATTAATATTGGTAAAATACTGAGGATCAGAGATAAATAAATGGACAAATCACAGTAAAATACTGAGGATCAGAGATAAATAAATGGATTGATATTGGTAAAATACTGAGGATCAGAGATAAATAAATGGATTAATAACAGAAAAATACTGAGGATCAGAGATAAATAAATGGATGAATAACAGTAAAATACTGAGGATCAGAGATAAATAAATGGATTAATATTGGTAAAATACTGGGGATCGGAGATAAATAAATGGAACAAAAACAGTAATATACTGAGGATCAGAGATAAATAAATGGATTAATAACAGAAAAATACTGGGGATCAAAGATAAATAAATGGATTAATAACAGGAAAATACTGAGGATCAGAGATGAATAAATGGATTAATAACGGTAAAATACTGGGGATCAGAGATAAATAAATGGAACAAAAACAGTAAAATACTGGGGATCAGAGATAAATAAATGGATAAATAACAGTAAAATACTGAGGAGCAGCGATAAATAAATGGATTAATAACAGTAAAATACTGAGGAGCAGAGATAAATAAATGGATTAATATTGGTAAAATACTGGGGATCAGAGATAAATCAATGGATTAACGACAGTAAAATACTGGGATCAGGGATAAATAATGACTAAATAACAGTAAAATACTCAGGATCAGAGAAAAATAAATGGATCAATAACAGTAAAATACTGAGGATCAGAGATAAATAAATGGATTAAGAACAGTAAAATACAGAGAATCAGAGATAAATAAATGAATAAGTAACAGTAAAATACTGGGGTCAGAGACAAATAAATAGATTCATAGCAGTAAAATACTGAGGATCAGAGAAAAATAAATGGATTAATAACAGTAAAATAGTGGAATCAGGGATAAATAAATAGATTGATATGTGTAAAATGCTGAGGATCAGAGATAAATAAATGGATTAATAACAGTAAAATACTGAGGATCAGAGAAAAATAAATGGATTAATAACAGTAAAATACTGGAATCAGGGATAAATAAATGGATTAATAACTGTAAAATACTGGAATCAGGGAGAAATAAATGGATTAATAACAGTAAAATACTGAGGATCAGAGATAAATAAATAGATTAATATAGGTAAAATGCTGAGTATCAGAGATAAATAAATGGATTAATGACAGTAAAATACTGGGGATCAGAGGTAAATGGATTAATAACAGTAAAATACTGAGGAGCAGCGATAAATAAATGGATTAATATTGGTAAAATCCTGAGGATCAGAGATAAATAAATGGATTAATAACAGTCAAATACTGAGGATCAGAGATAAATAAATGGATTAATATTGGTAAAATACTGCGGATCGGAGATAAATAAATGGATTAATAACAGTAAAATACTGGGATCAGTGATAAATAAATGGATTAATAACAGTAAAATACTGGGATCAGTGATAAATAAATGGATTAATAACAGTAAAATACTGGGGATCAAAGATAAATAAATGGATTAATAACAGTAAAATACTGAGGAGCAGAGATAAATAAATGGATTAATAGCAGTAAAATACTGGGATCAGTGATAAATAAATGGATTAATAACAGTAAAATACTGGGGATCAAAGATAAATAAATGGATTCATAACAGTAAAATACTGAGGATCAGAGATAAATAAATGGATTAATAACAGAAAAATACTGACGATCAGAGATAAATAAATGGATTAATATTGGTAAAATACTGGGGATCGGAGATAAATAAATGGAACAAAAACAGTAAAATACTGAGGATCAGAGATAAAGAAATGGATTAATAACAGTAAAACACTGAAGATCAAAGATAAATAAATAAATGAATATCAGTAAAATACTAAGGATCAGAGAGAAACAAATGAATTAATAACAGTAAAATACTGAGGATCAGAGATAAATAAATGGATTAATAACAGTAAAATACTGAGGATCAGAGATAAATAAATGGACAAATAACAGTAAAATCCTGAGGATCAGAGATAAATAAATGGATTAATAACAGAAAAATACTGAGGATCAGAGATAAATAAATGGATTAATAACAGTAAAATACTGGGGATCAAAGATAAATGAATGGATTAATAACAGTAAAATACTGAGGATCAGAGATATATAAATGGATTAATAACAGTAAAATTCTGAGGATCACAGGTAAATAAATGGATTAATATTGGTAAAATACTGGGGATCGGAGATAAACAAAATGGAATAAAACAGTAAAATACTGGGGATCAGAGATAAATAAATGGATTAATAACAGTGAAATACTGAGGAGCAGAGATAAATAAATGGATTAATAACAGTGAAATACTGAGGAGCAGAGATAAATAAATGGATTAATAACAGTAAAATACTGGGGATCGGAGATAAATAAATGGATTAATAACAGTAAAATACTGAGGATCAGAGATAAATAAATGAATGAATATCAGTAAAATACGAAGGATCAGAGAGAAACAAATGAATTAATAACAGTAAAATACTGAGGTTATGAGATAAATATTTGGATTAATAACAGTTAAATACTGGGGATCAGAGATAAATAAATGGATGAATAACAGAAAAATACTGAGGATCAGAGATAAATAAATGGATTAATAACAGTAAAATACTGAGGATCAGAGATAAATAAATGGATTAATAACAGTAAAATACTGGGGATCAGAGGAAAATGGATTAATAACAGTAAAATACTGAGGAGCCGCAATAAATAAATGGATTAATATTGGTACAATACTGAGGATCAGAGATAAATAAATGGACAAATAACAGTAAAATCCTGAGGATCAGAGATAAATAAATGGATTAATAACCCAAAAATACTGAGGATCAGAGATAAATAAATGGATTAATAACAGTAAAATACTGGGGATCAAAGATAAATAAATGGTTTAATAACAGTAAAATACTGAGGATCAGAGATAAATCAGTGGATTAATAACAGTAAAATACTGAGGATCACAGGTAAATACATGGATTAATATTGGTAAAATACTGGGGATCAGAGATAAATAAGTGGATTAATAACAGTAAAATACTGAGAATCAGAGATAAATGAATGGATTAATATTGGTAAAATACTGGGGATCAGACATAAATAAATGGATTAATAACAGTAAAATACTGAGGAGCAGAGATAAATAAATTGATCAATATTGGTAAAATACTGGGGATCAGAGATAAATCAATGGATTAATAACAGTAAAATACTGGGATCAGGGATAAATAAAGGGATTAATAACAGTAAAATACTGGGATCAGGGATAAATAAATGGATTAATAACAGAAAAATACTGCGGATCAGAGATAAATCAATGGATTAATAACAGTAAAATACTGGGGATCAGAGATAAATAAATGGATTAACAACAGTAAAATACTGCGGATCAGAGATAAATCAATGGATTAATAACAGTAAAATACTGAGGAGCAGCGATAAATAAATGGATTAATAACAGTAAAATACAGAGAATCAGAGATAAATAAATGAATGAGTAACAGTAAAATACTGGGGTCAGAGATAAATAAATGGATTAATAACAGTAAAATACTGAGGATCAGAGAAAAATGAATGGATTAATAACAGTAAAATACAGAGAATCAGAGATAAATAAATAGATTAATATAGGTAAAATGCTGAGTATCAGAGATAAATAAATGGATTAATAACAGTAAAATACTGGGGATCAGAGGTAAATGGATTAATAACAGTAAAATACTGAGGATCAGAGACAAATAAATGGATTAATAACAGTAAAATACTGAGGATCAGAGATAAATAAATGGAACAAAAACAGTAAAATACTGAGGATCAGAGATAATTAAATGGATTAATAACAGAAAAATACTGGGGATCAAAGATAAATAAATGGATTAATAACAGTAAAATACTGGGATCAGTGATAATTAAATGGATTAATAACAGTAAAATACTGAGGATCAGAGATAAATAAACGGATTAATAACAGTAAAATACTGAGGATCAGAGGTAAATAAATGGATTAATAACAGTGAAATACTGAGAATCAGTGATGAATAAATGGATAAATAACAGTAAAATACTGAGGATCAGAGATAAGTAAACGGATTAATAACAGTAAAATACTGGGATCAGTGATAAATAAATGGATTAATAACAGTAAAATACTGTGGATCAAAGATAAATAAATGAATTAATATCAGTAAAATACTAAGGATCAGAGAGAAACAAATGAATTAATAACAGTAAAATACTGAGGATCAGAGATAAATAAATGGATTAATAACAGTAAAATACTGAGGATCTGAGATAAATATTTGGATTAATAACAGTAAAATACTGGGGATCAGAGATAAATAAATGGATTAATAACAGAAAAATACTGAGGATCAGAAATAAATAAATGGATTAACAACAGTAAAATACTGAGGATCAGAGATAAATATATGGATTAATAACAGTGAAATATTGAGGAGCAGCGATAAATAAATGGATTAATAACAGTAAAATACTGAGGATCAGAGATAAATAAATGGACAAATAACAGTAAAATCCTGAGGATCAGAGATAAATAAATGGATTAATAACAGAAAAATACTGAGGATCAGAGATAAATAAATGGATTAATAACAGTAAAATCCTGAGGATCAGAGATAAATAAATGGATTAATAACAGTAAAATACTGAAAATCAGAGATAAATGAATTGTTTAATATTGGTAAAATACTGGGGATCGGAGATAAATAAATGGAACAAAAACAGTAAAATACTGGGGATCCGAGATAAATAAATGGATTAATAACAGTAAAATACTGGGATCAGGAATAAATAAATGGATTAATAACAGTAAAATACTGGGGATCAAAGGTAATTGGATTAATAACAGTAAAATACTGGGGATCGAAGATATATAAATGGATTAATAACAGTAAAATACTGAGGATCAGAGAGAAATAAATGGATTAATAACAGTAAAATACTGGCGTCAGAGATAAATAAATGGATTAATAACAGTAAAATACTGAGGATCAGAGATAAATATATGGATTAATAACAGTAAAATACTGGGGATCAGAGGAAAATGGATTAATAACAGTAAAATACTGAGGAGCAGCGATAAATAAATGGATTAATAACAGTAAAATACTGAGGATCAGAGATAAATAAATGGATTAATAACAGTAAAATACTGAGGATCAGAGATAAATAAATGGATTAATATTGGTAAAATACTGAGGATCAGAGATAAATAAATGGACAAATAACAGTAAAATCCTGAGGATCAGAGATAAATAAATGGATTAATAACAGAAAAATACTGAGGATCAGAGGTAAATAAATGGATTAATAACAGAAAAATACTGAGGATCAGAGATAAATAAATGAATTAATAACAGTAAAATACTGAGGATCAGAGGTAAATAAATGGATTAATAACAGTAAAATACTGGGGATCAGAGATAAATAAGTGGATTAATAACAGTAAAATACTGAGGAGCAGAGATAAATAAATTTATTAATATTGGTAAAATACTGGGGATCAGAGATAAATCAATGGATTAATAACAGTAAAATACTGGTATCAGGGATAAATAAAGGGATTAATAACAGTAAAATACTGGGAATCAGAGGAAAATGGATTAATAACAGTAAAATACTGAGGAGCAGCGATAAATAAATGGATTAATAACAGTGAAATACTGAGGATCAGAGATAAATAAATGGATTAATAACAGTAAAATACTGAGGATCAGAGATAAATAAATGGATTAATATTGTTAAAATACTGAGGATCAGAGATAAATAAATGGACAAATAACAGTAAAATCCTGTGGATCAGAGATAAATAAATGGATTAATAACAGAAAAATACTGAGGATCAGAGATAAATAAATGAATTAATATCAGTAAAATACTGAGGATCAGAGATAAATAAATGGATTAATAACAGTAAAATACTGAGGATCTGAGATAAATATTTGGATTAATAACAGTAAAATACTGGGGATCAGAGATAAATAAATGGATTAATAACAGAAAAATACTGAGGATCAGAAATAAATAAATGGATTAACAACAGTAAAATACTGAGGATCAGAGATAAATATATGGATTAATAACAGTGAAATATTGAGGAGCAGCGATAAATAAATGGATTAATAACAGTAAAATACTGAGGATCAGAGATAAATAAATGGACAAATAACAGTAAAATCCTGAGGATCAGAGATAAATAAATGGATTAATAACAGAAAAATACTGAGGATCAGAGATAAATAAATGGATTAATAACAGTAAAATACTGAGGATCAGAGGTAAATAAATGGATTAATAACAGAAAAATACTGAGGATCAGAGATAAATAAATGAATTAATAACAGTAAAATACTGAGGATCAGAGGTAAATAAATGGATTAATAACAGTAAAATACTGGGGATCAGAGATAAATAAGTGGATTAATAACAGTAAAATACTGAGGAGCAGAGATAAATAAATTTATTAATATTGGTAAAATACTGGGGATCAGAGATAAATCAATGGATTAATAACAGTAAAATACTGGGATCAGGGATAAATAAAGGGATTAATAACAGTAAAATACTGGGAATCAGAGGAAAATGGATTAATAACAGTAAAATACTGAGGAGCAGCGATAAATAAATGGATTAATAACAGTAAAATACTGAGGATCAGAGATAAATAAATGGATTAATAACAGTAAAATACTGAGGATCAGAGATAAATAAATGGATTAATATTGTTAAAATACTGAGGATCAGAGATAAATAAATGGACAAATAACAGTAAAATCCTGTGGATCAGAGATAAATAAATGGATTAATAACAGAAAAATACTGAGGATCAGAGATAAATAAATGGATTAATAACAGTAAAATACTGGGGATCAAAGATAAATAAATGGATTAATAACAGTAAAATACTGAGGATCAGAGATAAATAAATGAATTAATAACAGTAAAATACTGAGGATCAGAGATAAATAAATGGATTAATAACAGTAAAATACTGAGGATCAGAGGTAAATAAATGGATTAATAACAGAAAAATACTGAGGATCAGAGATAAATAAATGAATTAATAACAGTAAAATACTGAGGATCAGAGGTAAATAAATGGATTAATAACAGTAAAATACTGGGGATCAGAGATAAATAAGTGGATTAATAACAGTAAAATACTGAGGAGCAGAGATAAATAAATTTATTAATATTGGTAAAATACTGGGGATCAGAGATAAATCAATGGATTAATAACAGTAAAATACTGGGATCAGGGATAAATAAAGGGATTAATAACAGTAAAATACTGGGGATCAAAGCTAATTGGATTAATAACAGTAAAATACTGAGGCTCAGAGATAAATAAATGGATTAATAACAGAAAAATACTGAGGATCAGAGATAAATCAATGGATTAATAACAGTAAAATACTGAGGATCAGAGATAAATAAATGGATTAATAACAGTAAAATACTGAGGAGCAGCGATAAATAAATGGATTAATATTGGTAAAATACTGGGGATCGGAGATAAATAAATGGAACAAAAACAGTAAAATACTGAGGATCAGAGATAAATAAATGGATTAATAACAGTAAAATACTGAGGATCAGAGATAAATAAATGGATTAATAACAGTAAAATACTGGGGATCCGAGATAAATAAATGGATTAATAACAGTAAAATACTGGGATCAGGGATAAATAAATGGATTAATAACAGTAAAATACTGGGGATCAAAGGTAATTGGATTAATAACAGTAAAATACTGGGGATCGAAGATATATAAATGGATTAATAACAGTAAAATACTGAGGATCAGAGAGAAATAAATGGATTAATAACAGTAAAATACTGGCGTCAGAGATAAATAAATGGATTAATAACAGTAAAATACTGAGGATCAGAGATAAATATATGGATTAATAACAGTAAAATACTGGGGATCAGAGGAAAATGGATTAATAACAGTAAAATACTGAGGAGCAGCGATAAATAAATGGATTAATAACAGTAAAATACTGAGGATCAGAGATAAATAAATGGATTAATAACAGTAAAATACTGAGGATCAGAGATAAATAAATGGATTAATATTGGTAAAATACTGAGGATCAGAGATAAATAAATGGACAAATAACAGTAAAATCCTGAGGATCAGAGATAAATAAATGGATTAATAACAAAAAAATACTGAGGATCAGAGGTAAATAAATGGATTAATAACAGAAAAATACTGAGGATCAGAGATAAATAAATGAATTAATAACAGTAAAATACTGAGGATCAGAGGTAAATAAATGGATTAATAACAGTAAAATACTGGGGATCAGAGATAAATAAGTGGATTAATAACAGTAAAATACTGAGGAGCAGAGATAAATAAATTTATTAATATTGGTAAAATACTGGGGATCAGAGATAAATCAATGGATTAATAACAGTAAAATACTGGGATCAGGGATAAATAAAGGGATTAATAACAGTAAAATACTGGGAATCAGAGGAAAATGGATTAATAACAGTAAAATACTGAGGAGCAGCGATAAATAAATGGATTAATAACAGTAAAATACTGAGGATCAGAGATAAATAAATGGATTAATAACAGTAAAATACTGAGGATCAGAGATAAATAAATGGATTAATATTGTTAAAATACTGAGGATCAGAGATAAATAAATGGACAAATAACAGTAAAATCCTGTGGATCAGAGATAAATAAATGGATTAATAACAGAAAAATACTGAGGATCAGAGATAAATAAATGGATTAATAACAGTAAAATACTGGGGATCAAAGATAAATAAATGGATTAATAACAGTAAAATACTGAGGATCAGAGATAAATAAATGAATTAATAACAGTAAAATACTGAGGATCAGAGATAAATAAATGGATTAATAACAGTAAAATACTGAGGATCAGAGGTAAATAAATGGATTAATAACAGAAAAATACTGAGGATCAGAGATAAATAAATGAATTAATAACAGTAAAATACTGAGGATCAGAGGTAAATAAATGGATTAATAACAGTAAAATACTGGGGATCAGAGATAAATAAGTGGATTAATAACAGTAAAATACTGAGGAGCAGAGATAAATAAATTTATTAATATTGGTAAAATACTGGGGATCAGAGATAAATCAATGGATTAATAACAGTAAAATACTGGGATCAGGGATAAATAAAGGGATTAATAACAGTAAAATACTGGGGATCAAAGCTAATTGGATTAATAACAGTAAAATACTGAGGCTCAGAGATAAATAAATGGATTAATAACAGAAAAATACTGAGGATCAGAGATAAATCAATGGATTAATAACAGTAAAATACTGAGGATCAGAGATAAATAAATGGATTAATAACAGTAAAATACTGAGGAGCAGCGATAAATAAATGGATTAATATTGGTAAAATACTGGGGATCGGAGATAAATAAATGGAACAAAAACAGTAAAATACTGAGGATCAGAGATAAATAAATGGATTAATAACAGTAAAATACTGAGGATCAGAGATAAATAAATGGATTAATAACAGTAAAATACTGGGGATCAGAGATAAATAAATGGATTAATAACAGTAAAATACTGGGGATCAGAGATAAATAAATGGATTAATAACAGTAAAATACTGAAGATCAAATATAAATAAATGAATTAATATCAGTAAAATACTGAGGATGAGAGAGAAATAAATGGATTAATAACAGAAAAATACTGAGGATCAGAGATAAATAAATGAATTAATAACAGTAAAATACTGAGAATGAGAGATAAATAAATGGATTAATAACAGTAAAATACTGGGATCAGAGATAAATAAATGGATTCATAACAGTAAAATACTGGGATCAGAGATAAATAAATGGATTCATAACAGTAAAATACTGGGATCAGAGATAAATAAATGGATTAATATTGGTAAAATACTGGGGATCAGAGATAAATAATTGGAACAAAATCAGTAAAATACTGGAGATCAGAGATAAATGAATGGATTAATAACAGTAAAATACTGAGGATCAGAGATAAATAATGGGATTAATAACAGTAAAATACTGAGGATCAGAGATGAATAAATGGATTAATAACAGTGAAACACTGAGGAGCAGAGATTAATAAATGGATTAATAACAGTAAAATACTGGGATCAGGGATAAATAAATGGATTAATAACAGTAAAATACTGAGGATCAGAGATAAATAAATGAATTTACATCAGAAAAATAATGAGGATCAGAGATAAATAAATGGTTTAATAACAGTAAAATAATGAGGATCAGAGATAAATAAATGGATTAATAACAGTAAAATACTGAGTATCAGAGATAAATAAGTGGATTAATAACAGTAAAATACGGGGGATCAGAGATAAATAAGTGGATTAATAACAGTAAAATACTGAGGATCAGCGATAAATAAATGGATTAATAACAGTAAAATACTGAGGATCAGAGATAAATAATAGGATTAATAACAGTAAAATACTGAGGATCAAGATAAATAAATGGATTAATAACAGGAAAACACTGAGGATCAGAGATATATAAATGAATAAATAACAGTAAAATACTGGGGATCATAGATTAATAAATGAATAAATTACAGTAAAATACTGGGGATCAGAGACAAATAATAGGATTAATAACAGTAAAATACTGAGGATCAGCGATAAATAAATGGATTAATAACAGTAAAATACTGAGGATCAGAGATAAATAATAGGATTAATAACAGTAAAATACTGAGGATCAGAGATAAATAAATGGATTAATAACAGTAAAATACAGAGGATCAGAGATAAATAAATGGATTAATAACAGTAAATTACTGAGGATCAGAGATAAATAAATGGATTAATAACATTAAATTACTGAGGATCAGAGATAAATAATAGGATTAATAACAGTAAAATACTGAGGATCAGAGATAAATAAATGGATTAATAACAGTAAAATACTGAGGATCAGAGATAAATAAATGGATTAATAACAGTAAAATACTGAGGATCAGAGATAAATAAATGGATTAATAACAGTAAATTACTGAGGATCAGAGATAAATAATAGGATTAATAACAGTAAAATACTGAGGATCAGAGATAAATAAATGGATTAATAACAGTAAAATACTGGGGATCAGAGATAAATAAATGGATTAATAACAGTAAAATACTGAGGATCAGAGATAAATAAATGGATTAATAACAGTAAATTACTGAGGATCAGAGATAAATAATAGGATTAATAACAGTAAAATACTGAGGATCAGAGATAAATAAATGGATTAATAACAGTAAAATACTGAGGATCAGAGATGAATAAATGGATTAATAACAGGAAAACACTGAGGATCAGAGATAAATAAATGAATAAATAACAGTAAAATACTGAGGATCAGAGATAAATAAATGGATTAATAACAGTAAAATACTGAGGATCAGAGATGAATAAATGTATTAATAACAGTAAAATACTGAGGATCAGAGATAAATAATAGGATTAATAACAGTAAAATACTGAGGATCAGAGATGAATAAATGGATTAATAACAGTAAAATACTGAGGATCAGAGATAAATAAATGGATTAACAACAGGAAAACACTGAGGATCACAGATAAATAAATGGATTAATAACAGTAAAATACTGAGGATCAGAGATAAATAAATGGATTAATAACAGTAAAATACTGAGGATCAGAGATAAATAATAGGATTAATAACAGTAAAATACTGAGGATCAGAGATGAATAAATGGATTAATAACAGTAAAATACTGGGATCAGGGATAAATAAATGGATTAATAACAGTAAAATACTGGGATCAGGGATAAATAAATGGATTAATAACAGTATAATACTGGGATCAGGGATAAATAAATGGATTAATAACAGTAAAATACTGAGGATCAGAGATAAATAAATGGATTAATAACAGTAAAATACTGAGGATCAGAGATAAATAATAGGATTAATAACAGTAAAATACTGAGGATCAGAGATGAATAAATGGATTAATAACAGTAAAATACTGGGATCAGGGATAAATAAATGGATTAATAACAGTAAAATACTGGGATCAGGGATAAATAAATGGATTAATAACAGTAAAATACTGGGATCAGGGATAAATAAATGGATTAATAACAGTAAAATACTGGGATCAGGGATAAATAAATGGATTAATAACAGTATAATACTGGGATCAGGGATAAAAAATGGATTAATAACAGTATAATACTGGGGATCAGAGATAAATAAATGGATTAATAACAGTATAATACTGGGGATCAGAGATAAATAAATGGATTAATAACCGTGAAATACTGGGATCAGGGATAAATAAATGGATTAATAACAGTAAAATACTGGGATCAGGGATAAATAAATTGATTAATAACAGTATAATACTGGGGATCAGAGATAAATAAATGGATTAATAACCGTGAAATACTGGGATCAGGGATAAATAAATGGATTAATAACAGTAAAATACTGGGATCAGGGATAAATAAATGGATTAATAACAGTATAATACTCAGGGTGAGAGATAAGAGGAAGTCTTGCATTAATATCACCTGTTTCATGACCTTCCGAAGTCCCAAAGTGCTTCGCAGCCTTTGCAGCTCTTTTTGAAGTTTTGTCATTGTTGCAATGTTGGAAAGATCGCCATATTTACGCACAGCAAGCTCCCACAAACAGCAGGGAGGGAAATGACCAGCTGTTCTGTTTTGAATGATGTTGGTTGAGGGATAAATATTGGCCGGGACACCTCCCTTGCTCTTGTCCAAAAGTATAATAGGATCTTTAACATCCACCTCAGTGGGCAGACGGGGCCTCAGTTTAACATATCATCCAGAAGACAGCACCTCCATCAGCATTGATTCTGGGCTCAAGTCTCTAAAGTGGGATTTGAATCCACAACGTTCTGTGTCAGAGAGAAGAGTTCTCCGCACTGAGCCACAACTGCCAAGTTGTGATGGATTGACATGCATTAGCTTACATGCTCTTTTATACTTCCCCCACATAGCCAGATTTTAATTTTTTTGAAACTTTGATTCACTGACAGGTGATCGTTACATTGTACTTGGGTTTGGAGTGTTCACATTATTGGTTTCACCTCTGCCAATTTATGAAGCAAATGAAAATGGTGAGTGTTACATAATGAAAGAAAAGCAAAAGAACTAGCAACATATTTAGTATCTTTCCCAGTACAATTGGTAATTTTCAGATGCCCTATGGGTGTTTTAAGATACCCGACATTATTTGAGGTGCCCCATTTCTGTCTGAGATACCACTGTTCCCGTCAGCCCTATTCCATTCGAGCTTGGAAAGATTATGGTGCAACCTTGTTTGTCAAAATGACCACAGAACTTTTATGTCAGCTCACTAACAAATCCTTCATCCCTCAATGTGTTGCTGACGATACAAAGCTAGGTGGGAAAGTAAGCTGTGAGGAGGACACAAAGGGCCCGATATTAGGAGGGAGGTGGGTTGGCAGCGGGGGGTCGACTGGGTGTGTGGGTAACTCGCCCAGTAAAATCGGTGGGCTCCCCACGCGATCATAGGTAAATTGAAGCCACTTACCTTGGCTTCCGGGTTTCGCGCTGGAAAGCTGCGCAGCGGGCGGACTGCGCACCCCCATCATAGGCTGTCAGCTGGAGGAGCCCTATTTAAAGGGGCAGTCCTCCACTGACTGATGCTGAAGAAAATAAGCAAAATTACAGCATGGAGCTACTCCCAGGGGGAAGGCTGCTCCTAGGTTTAATGATGCCTCACTCCTAGTCTTACTGGATGGGGTGAGGAGGAGGAGGAGGAGGGAGATCTTCCACCCGGCGGGCGGGAGGAAGCGGCCTGCCTCTGCCACCACGAAGGCCTGGCTTAAGGTAGCAGAGAAGGTCACCAGCACCACCAACATATCACGCACCTGCATACAGTGCAGGAGGTACTTCAATGGCCTAAGTACATCAGCCGAAGTGAGTAATTTTACTCATTCCCCTACACTCCATCTGCCACATCACCGCCCCCACCCCACATCTCCTTCTGCACTGCCAACACTACTCTATTACATCACTCCTCACACCCACTGAACCCTTATCCTCATCTTATCTGCACTTCCTCACCTCCCCTGTACTCATCCAACCACTACCACTCAACCCAATCCTCATACTCACCCTCTGATGCATCTCTTTCACAGTCAGCCTAACCCAACCTGCCACTACCTGTGCTGCAGCCACAGGGCATGCATCACATATGTGTAGTAGGAAGCGTAAGGCAAATGTGTCGTGAGCTTGAAGGGGATGCACAAGGGTGTTTGAGAGTTTGTCATGGTTTTTACTTATATTTGATTTTTGATCAACTCTCATTACATATTATATTGTCACCACTACTGCCACATCTTGGTCATTCTTAACTGGCTTGTGCAATAATGCCCTTTCATGAACACCCTTGATGCCACCCATTGGGTCACCCTACAGTGGGTGTATGTGTAGTTGCACGACTACATTGTGCAGGTGCCTGTTGTGCATCACTGTGTTGTGTAGTTTCACGTGGCGGAGGTGGACGGCGTGCCTGGCGAGGCTGGTGATGTTGCTCATCCTCCAATGGAGTGATGAATGCAGCAATGGACCCCGCCCCCCCATCCTGATGGTGTGAGTGTGAGGGGGTCCACAAAGTGGGTAAATGTGTTTGGATAGCAGAGTTTAGGGTATGATTTAATAATTTGGAGTGTGGAGACAACGGTGTGGCAGGCAAAACTCTGTCTGAGGTGACAGAGTGCCCTGCTGCAATGAATGTGGGTTTACCCCGCACCTGTTATATGGACCTTTGCAGCTGCCACTGGCTGATGGCTGCAACACGTCTGTTTAAACAGGGAGTATTTCCCCAGCATGGGAAACACGCTCTGGATTGTCCAAAATCCGAACCCTCCAAAAATCTCCAACTAATGAGGTCTGTAAACGACCTCAAGTACCCAGATAATGATCTGAAGTGGGATCCCGCCAGCTTTGATTGACAGTGGGAGTCCCGCATGCGGGGGCTGTGCGTGCATCGATTGGCGTCAGTGGGGAATCCGGAAGTGGGCGGGTTGGAGCCGGGCTCCGGACCCGCTCCGGGATTCCCCAATTTTAGGAACCCCCCTGCCACGAACACACCCGCTTGGCCATCCTAAAATTGACCCCAAAGAGTCTGCAAAGGGATATAGACAGATTTAGTGAGTGGGCAAGAAGGTGGCAGATAGAGTATAATGTGCGGAAATGTGAGGTTATTCACTTTGGTAGGAAGAATAGAAAAACAGAATATTTTTTAAATGATGAGAAACTATTAAATGTTGGTGTTGAGAGAGATCTGGGTGTCCTCGTACAAGATACAGAAAGTTGACCTTTATTGCAAGGGGGGTTGGAGTACAAGAGTAAGGAAGTCTTGCTACAATTGTTCAGGGCTTTAGTGAGACCACACCTGGAGTACTGCATACAGTTTTGGTCTCCTTATCTAAGGAAGGATATACTTAACTTAGAGGCGGTGCAGCGAAGGTTCACTAGATTAATTCCTGGGATGAGAGGGTTGTCCTATGAAGAGAGAATGAGTACTATGGGCCTAGTCTCACTGGAGTTTCGAAGAATGAGAGGCGATCTTATTGAAACATATAAGATTCTGAGAGGGCTTGACAGGATAGATGCTGAGAGGCTGTTTCCCCTGGAGAGTCTAGAACTGAGGGGCATAGTCTCAGGATAAGGGGTCGGACATTTAAGACTGAGATGAGGAGGAATTTCTTCACTCAGTGGGTTGTGAATCTTTGGAATTCTCTACCCCAGAGGGCTGGGAATGCTGAGGTGTTGAGTATATTCAAGACTGAGATCGATAGATTTTTGGAATCTCAGAGAATCAAGGGATATGGGGATTGGGCGGGAAAGTGGAGTTGAGGTCGAAGATCAGCCATGATCTTATTGAATGGTGGAGCAGGCTCGAGGGGCCGAATGGCCTACTCCTGCTCCTATTTCTTATGTTCTTATAACATAAAGGATAAACTGCAACAGCTTGAAGTCCAAGAAAAATTCAGAAAATGCTGGAAATATACAGCAGTTCAGGCAGCGGCTGTGAAATGAAAAGACAGAATATTGATGTTTTGGGTATGGATCCTTCATCAGAATCGAAATGTCATTAACCTGTCCTTTCTCTTTTCTGTCAGCTGGTGCTGACTGACCTGTGTTTTTCCAGCATTTTCTGCTTTCAGCCTCAGTTGCACAATGGGTCATGAAGTCAGTGCATGCTGTGCGGGATTTCCCAATGTGTGCTCCCAGCACACAATCAGAATGTGCGCTCCCAGCACACAATCAGAATGTGCGCTCCCAGCACACAATCAGAATGTGCGCTCCCAGCACACAATCAGAATGTGCGCTCCCAGCACACAATCAGAATGTGCGCTCCCAGCACACAATCAGAATGTGCGCTCCCAGCACACAATCAGAATGTGCGCTCCCAGCACACAATCAGAATGTGCGCTCCCAGCACACAATCAGAATGTGCGCTCCCAGCACACAATCAGAATGCTGAAGCAGTAAGTCCTGGTCTTTGTTCTTAACTTCCTGAAGTGCTTTTCTTGGGTGTGTTACCAATTCCACCCTCCATGTACCTTTGGTAAGTCAGTCATTGGCTGTGAGAAATGCAGCTGAATATTCCTCCATTTCAACACCTGATTTTGGGTGATTTCAGGGCAACTAGAGGGGGAAATGGGAGCAGTACCATGTGATGCTGCATCCTCACCCCTAACAGCAGTTAATGGATGGGAGTCAATGGGTGCCAATGGCCACTCCACTCCTGGCATTCGATTGCTCTTAAATGCTTCTGTGATGGCAGCCGTTGAATTTTCCATCCATCCTTAAGATCACTGCTAAATTAGAGGCGTTTGGCATTGTGAGGTGGTTCCTGACAGGCACAGCTGGATTTAATGGGAAACTTCACCAAACCTTTAAATCACTAAGTTTGTTTCTCAATAATTATTGGAGAAAAGTTGTTTTGTTTTCTTCAAAACCTTGCTGCAAGGTTCTGTGTTCAGATTCTGAGCTTTCACTTTATTACGCTGAAATATTCCACAGAGGAGACATTGCTGTATCCTTTAGGGATTCGACTGTGTTACTTTTCATTGTTATTTGTTCTTAGGATGTGGGTCAGACTGCCTGCTCAGTATTTATTACCATTCCTAGCTGCCCTGAGGACATTAAGAGTCCAGCACATGGTGTTGGACTGGAGTGAGATGTAGCCTGCGCCGAGCACTGCTGCCAGTTCCGTTCCTTGAAAGACATTGATGAACCATTTGGACTTTTATGACAATTTGGAAGCTTTCATAGATCACTTCTCACATGTTATAGCTTTGCCACACTTGGAGATATCACTTTCTGATAGATAATAGGCCAATAATGTACCTTAAATAATGAGCACAGCAATCAGCTGTGTTAGGGCTGGTTATGAAGGAGGGTTTCATAAATTGTTACAACAAATGAGTCAGTGATTCATCCTGTCTCTAAGCAGCTCAGTGGAGTGCCAAAAGATGACTTCCAGGATCTTGATACCTTTAGCCAGAATCTGTAGGTGCCCAAAGCCTACAAGAAGGAGGGTGAACGTATAACAGCAGAACCCAAGAGCTTTGGGACAAGGATCTAGGACCTGATCACATGCACTTCAGCTGGCCAACAGTTTTTAATTGCAAGTGTATGGGTGAGGCTAAGGTGGATGGTTCCTGCAGAGTGGGTGTTGATGTTGTGACCCGAAGAGATGATCCATCCTCACTTCCTGCGGCACTGTGTGACCTTTCTCTGTGAAGCAGCAGTGAGTACCACCACCTGGACACATGGCCCAGGAATTAATAATCCTAAAGAAATAACATTGGAGGCCTCAGCCTACACAGCATTGACACAGGATGATTCTGTCACACAGTTAGCAGTGAGGAGGTTAATTATCCAGGTACGGCAGTAAATAGCCACCTGTGTCCTCCCACCGGGAGAATATGGTTCTTGGCATTAATAATAAAAAGAAGGTAGTATAGAATCATAGAAAGTTACAACACAGAAGGAGGCCATTCGGCCCATCGTGTTCATGCCGGCCAAAAAGGAGCTATCCAGCTTAATCCCACTTTCCAGCACTTGGTCCGTAGCCCTGTAGGTTACGGCACTTCAGGTGCACATCCAGGTACTTTTTAAATGCGATGGAGGGTTTCTGCCTCTATCACCCTTCCATGTAGTGAGTTCCAGACCCCCACCACCCTCTGGGTGAAAACTTTATTCCTCAGCTCCCCTCTAATCCTTCTACCAATCACTTTAAATCAATGCCCCCTGGTTATTGACCCCTCTGCTAAGGGAAATAGGTCCTCCCTATCCACTCTATCTAGTCCTGTCATAATTTTATACAACTCAATTAAATCTCCCCTCAGCCTCCTCTGTTCCAAAGAAAACAACCCCAGCCTATTCAATCTTTCCTCATAGCTAAAATTCTCCAGCCCTGGCAACATCCTCGTAAATCCCCTCTGTACCCTCTCTAGTGCAGTCACATCTTTCCTGTAATGTGGTGACCAGAACTGTATGCAATACTCAAGCTGTGGCCTAACTAGTGTTTTATACAGTTCTAGCATAACCTCCCTGCTCTTATATTCTATGCCTCGGCTAATAAAGGAAAGTATCCCATATGCCTTTTTAACCATCTTATCTACCTGTCCTGCGACCTTCAGGGATCTGTGGACATGCACTCCAAGGTCTCTTTGTTCCACTACACCTCTCAATATTCTCCCATTTATTGTGTATTCCCTTGCCTTGTTTGCTCTCCCCAAATGCATTACCTCACACTTCTCTGGATTGAATTCCATTTGCCCCTTTTCTGCCCACCTGACCAGTCCATTGATACCTTCCTGCAGTCTGCAGCTTTCCTCCTCACTATCAACCACACGGCCAATTTTTACATCATCTGCTAACTTCTTGATCAAGTCCCCCACATTCAAATCTATATCATTAATATATTCCCCAAAAAGCAAGGGACCTAGTACTGAGCCTTGCGGAACCCCACTGGAAACAGCCTTCCAGTTGTTAAAATACCCGTCGACCATTACCCTTTGCTTCCTGCCACTGAGCAAATTTTGGATTCAACTTGCCACTTTCCCTTGGATCCCATGGGCTTTTATTTTCTTGACCAGTCTGCCATGTGGGACCTCATTAAAAGCCTTGCTAAAATCCATGTAGACCACATCAAACACATTACCCTCATCGACCCTCTTTGTTACCTGCTCAAAATATTCAATCAAGTTCGTCAGACACGACTTTCCCTTAACAAATCCATGCTGACTGTCTTTGATTAACCCGTGCCTTTCTAAATGACGATTTTTGCTGTCCCTCAGAATTGATTCCAATAATTTGCCCACCACCGAGGTTAGACTGACTGGCCTATAATTACTCGGTCTATCTTTTTCTCCCTTTTTAAACAACAGTACAACTTTAGCAGTCCTCCAATCCTCCGGCACCACGCCTGTAGCCAGGGAGGATTGGAAAATGATGGTCAGAGCCTCCATTATTTCATCCCTTGCTTCTTTTAACAGCCTGGGATACATTTCATCCAGGCCTGGCAATTTATCTACTTTCAAAGATGCCAAACACCTTAATACTTTGTCTCTCACTATGTTTATCCCATCCAATATTTCACCCTCCTCCTCTGTCACCAAACTAGGGCAGGTCCTCCCAGTACCTGGCTGGGATGAGGAGATCTTTCAGTGTGGAGTACAGAGTTCCTTGGGTTCAAGAGCACATCTTTCTCTGAGATGTGAACTATAGGTAGAGTACTTGTGCCTTGATTTGTGAAGTAGATGTCACATGCTTTAGTCTGGGACTCAGTCTGAGCTGTACCATTGAATATTTCTTGTAGTTTTTTGTCAAACCAAAAAAATGTATTCATTGAAAATTTGGTATAAATGTGTTAGATGTTTGATATCACAATGTAGTTTACAGGTTCCGAACTGCAATCATTTCGTGAACTCTGATCTGAGCACAAGTATATCATTTACAAGACACAGTAAATATTGCAGCGTATTTGCTGTCTGTCATTGCTCCAGACAAATTCAGCCACTGTAATCTTACAGTAACGCAGTAATCTTACAGTAATCTGACAGTAATGCAGTAATCTGACAGTAATCTTACAGTAATCTGACAGTAACGCAGTGATCTGACAGTAACGCAGTAATCTAACATTAAAATACTCCAGTGCAGTACTGAGGGAGTGCTGCTCTGTTGGAGGCATGCCTTTCAGATGAGACGTTAAACCAAGGCCCCGTCTGCCCTCTCAAGTGGACGTAAAAGATCCCATGGTACTATGTCGAAGAAGAGCAGGGGAGTTCTCCCAGTGTCCTGGCCAATATTTATCCCTCAACCAACATCACTAAAACAGATTATCTGGTCATTATCACATTGCTGTTTGTGGGAACTTGCTGTGCGCAAATTGGCTGCCACGTTTCCTACATTACAACAGTAACCACACTGCTAAAAAAAAGTACTTAATTGGCTGTAAAGTACTTTGGGACGTCCTGTTGTCATGAAAGGCGCTATATAAATGCAAGTCTTTCTTTTTAACATAGTAATCTTACAATTACACAGTATTGTAATCTTACAGTAACCCAGTAATCTTACAGTAACCCAGTAATCTTACAGTAACCCAGTAACCCAGTAATCTTACAGTAACCCAGTAACGCAATAATCTTACAGTAACACAGTAATCTTACAGTAACACAGTAATGCAATAATCTTACAGTAACCCAGTAATCTTACAGTAACACAGTAATGCAATAATTTTACAGTAACACAGTAATCTTACAGTTACAGAGCAATGTTATAGTAACAGAGTAATCTTATAGTAACCCTATAATCTTACAGTAACAGAGCAATCTTACGGTAACACAGTAATCTTGTAGTGATACTGTAATCTTACAGTAACACTAATATTACAGTAGTGCAGTAATCTTACAGTAACACAATAATCTTACATCAACCTTACAGTATCACAGTACCATAGAATCATAGAAAAGATACAGCACAGAAGGGGGCCATTCGGCCCATCGTGTCCGTGCCGGCTCGAAGAACAACCAGGTGCCCATTCTAATCCCACCTTCCAGCTCCCAGTCCGTAGCTCTGCAGCTTACAGCACTTTAGGTGCAGGTCCGGGTACTTTATAAAAGAATTGAGGGTCCTTGCCTCTCCCACCAATTCGGGCAGCGAATTCCATACACCCATCACCCTCTGGGTAAAAAAGTTTTCCCTCATGTCCCCTCTAATCCTTCCGCCAATCAGCTTAAATCTATGTCCTCCAGTTGTTGAACTCTCCGCTATGGGAAACAGATACTTCCTGTCTACTCTATCTAGGCCCCTCATAATTTTGTACACCTCAATCAAGTCTCCCCTCAGCTTCCTCTGCTCCAAGGAAAACAACCCCAGCCTATCCAATCTCTCCTCATAGCTGCAATTTTCAAGCCCTGGCAACATTCTTGTAAATCTTCTCTGCACTCTCTCCGGAGCAATTACGTCCTTCCTGTAATGTGGTGACCAGAACTGTGCACAATACTCCAGCTGTGGCCTTACCAGCATTTTATACAGTTCCATCATTACATCCCTGCTTTTATATTCTATACCTCGGCTAATAACGGAGAGCATTCCGTATGCCTTCTTCACAACCTGATCTACCTGTACTGCCACCTTCAGAGATCTGTGCACATGCACTCCAAGGTCTCTCACTTCCTGTACCCCTCCCAATATATTCCCGTTTACTGCGTATTCCCTTTTACTGTTTTCCCTCCCTAAGTGCATTACCTCACACTTCTCCGGGTTGAACTCCATTTGCCACTTTTCCGCCCACTCCACCAACCCATTGATATCTTCTTGGAGTCTACAGCTATCCTCTTCACTATCAACTGCACGGCCAATTTTCGTGTCGTCTGTAAATTTGCCAATCATGCCTCCTACATTCAAGTCCAAATCATTAATATATACCACAAACGGCAAGGGACCCAACACTGAGCCCTGTGGCACACCACTGGAAATGGATGCCCATTCGCAAAGACATCCATCGACTTTTACCCTTTGTTTCCTGTTACTGAGCCAATTTTGGATCCAATTTGCCACATTTCCCTGTATCCCATGGGCTTTTACCTTTCTGACCAGTCTGCCATGTGGGACCTTGTCAAATGCCTTACTAAAATCCATGTAGACAACATCCACTGCACTACCCTCATCAATCCTCCTTGTCACTTCCTCAAAGAATTCAATCAGATTTGTAAGGCATGACCATCCCTGAACAAATCCATGCTGACTATCCCTGATTAAACCATGCCTTTCCAAGTGACAGTTTATCCTATCTCTCAGTATTGATTCAAATAGTTTGCCCACCACCGAGGTAAGACTGACTGGCCTATAATTGTTCGGCCTTTCCCTCGTACCCTTTTTAAACAATGGTATTATGTTTGCAGTCTTCCAGTCCTCCGGTACTTCCCCTCTATCTAGTGAGGATTGGAAAATGATCCTCAGAGCATCCACTATTTCCTTCCTGGCTTCCTTCAATAGCCTAGGAAACAATCCATCCGGCCCTGGTGACTTATCAACTTTCAAGGATTCCAGTCCCTCTAGTACTTCCTCTCTCGTTATGTTTACCTTATCCAATATTTCACACCTCTCCTCTTTAACTACTATGTCCAAATCATCCGGTTCCTTTGTGAATACAGAGACAAAATATTCATTTAATACCCTACCCACATCCTCTGCTTCTACACACATGTTATCCTTATCATCCCTGATAGATCCCACCTTTTCCTTAGCTATCCTCTTGTTCTTAATGTACTGATAAAACATCTTACAGTAATCCTACAGTAACAAAGCAATCTTACAGTAATCTTACAGTAACATAATCTTACAGTAATGCAGTAATCATACAGTAACACTGTAATCTTACAGTAACATAATCTTACAGTAATGCAGTAATCATACAGTAACACTGTAATCTTACAGTAACATAATCTTACAGTAATGCAGTAATCATACAGTAACACTGTAATCTTACAGTAACATAATCTTACAGTAATGCAGTAATCATACAGTAACACTGTAATCTTACAGTAACATAATCTTACAGTAATGCAGTAATCATACAGTAACACTGTAATCTTACAGTAACAATCTTACAGTAACACAGCAATCTTAGTGACATAATTTTACAGTAACCCAGCAATCTTACAGTAACATAGTCTTACAGTAATCTTGCAGTAATCTTTCAGTTTTACAGCAATCTTACAGTAAAGCAGTTATCTCAGTCATCTTACAGTAACACAGTAATCTTACAGTAACATAGTAATCTCGCAGTAACACTGTAATCATACAATTACAGAGCAATGTTACAGTAACACTGTAATCTTATAGTTACCCTGTAATCTTACAGTAACAGTGTAATCTTATAGTGACACTGTAATCTTACAGTAATTTAGTAATCTTACATCAATCTTACAGTAAAGCAGTTATCTTACAGTAACACTAATCTTACAGTTACAGAGCAATGTTACAGTAACACTGTAATCTTAGAGTAAGGCAGTAATCTTATAGTAACCCTGTAATCTTACAGTAACAGAGTAATCTTATAGTAACACTGTCCACCATCCAGGATAAAGCAGCCCGCTGGATTGGCACCCCATCCACCACCCTAAACATTCACTCCCTTCACCACCGGCGCACAGTGGCTGCAGTGTGTACCATCCACAGGATGCACTGCAGCAACTCGCCAAGGCTTCTTCGACAGCACCTCCCAAACCCACGACCTCTACCACCTAGAAGGACAAGAGCAGCAGGCACATGGGAACAACACCACCTGCACGTTCCCCTCCAAGTCACACACCATCCCGACTTGGAAATATATCGCCGTTCCTTCATCGTCGCTGGGTCAAAATCCTGGAACTCCCTTCCTAACAGCACTGTGGGAGAACCTTCACCACACAGACTGCAGCTGTTCAAGAAGGCGGCTCACCACCACCTTCTCAAGGGCAATTAGGGATGGGCAATAAATGCCGGCCTCGCCAGCGACGCCCACATCCCATGAATGAACAAAAAAAAGTAACGCAATAATCTTACAGTAACATAGTAATCTTATAGTTACCCTGTAATCCTACAGTTACACAGTAATCTTACAGTAACACGGCAATCTTACAGTAACACAGCAATCTTATAGTAACACGTCAATCTTATAGTAACCCTGTAATCTTACAGTATCAGAGTAATCCTACAGTAACACTGTAATCTTACAGTAACACTAATATTACAGTACACAGTAAGCTTACATCAGTCTTACAGTAATTCAGTAATCTTACATCAACCTTGCAGTAAAGCAGTAATTTTACAGTAATCTTACAGTAACTCTACAGTAACACAGTAATCTTACAGTAATCTTACAGTAACCCTACAGTAACACAGTAATCTTACAGTAATCTTACAGTAACCCTACAGTAACACAGTAATCTTACAGTAATCTTACAGTAACCCTACAGTAACACAGTAATCTTACAGTAATGCAGTAATCTTACAGTAACATAATCTATTAGTAATCTTACAGTAATGCAGTAATTATACAGTAACACTGTAATCCTACAGTAACATAATCTTACAGTAACACAGCAATCTTACAGTAACATAATAATCTTACAGTAATCTTGCAGTAATTTTAGTCTTACTGTAATCTTACAGTAACACAGTAATCTTATGGTAATCTTACAGTAATGCAGTAATCTTAAGTAATCTTACAGTAACAGAGTAAGTTTACATTAACGCTGTAATCTTGCAGTAGCGAAGTAATCTTACGGTAAAGCTGTAATCTTACAGTAACATAGTATCATCGTAGGTACAGCACAGGAGACCATTTGGCCCATCGTGCCTGTGCTGGCTCTTTGAAAGAGCTATCTAATTAGCCCCATTCCCCTGCTCTTTCCCCATAGACCCGTAATTTTTTTTCCTTCGAGTATTTATCCAATTCTCTTTTGAAAGTTATTATTGAATCTGCTTCCACCACCCTTTCAGGCAGCGCATTACAGATCATTGCAGCTCACTGCGTAAAAAAATGTTTCCTCATGTCGCCTCTGGTTCTTTTGCCGATCACTTTATATCTGTGACTTCTGGTTACTGACTCTTCTGCCACTGACTCTTCTCCTTATTTACTCTGTCAAAACTGTTCATGATTTTGAACACCTCGATCAAATCTCCCCTTAACCTTCTCTGCTCTAAGGAGAACAACCCCAGCTTCTCCAGCTTCTTCACGTAACTGAAGTCCCTCATCCCTGGTACCGTTCCAGTAAATCTCCTCTGCACCCTCTCTAAGGCCTTCACATCCTTCCTAAAGTGTGGTGCCCAGAATTGAACACAATCCTCCAGCTGAGGCCTAACCAGTGATTTATAAAGGTTTTGCATAACTTCCTTGCTTTTATATTCTATGGGGGTGATTTTAACCCCAAGAACGGGTGGGTTAGGGGCGGGTGGGAGTTGAAAATAGTTGTTTTTTTGGTCACAACCGCAAAATTTTCGGACTTTGCATTCCCAGTGGGAAGCTGGACTTTCACATTAAACCCGGTTGCAGTCTCGACCCAAGAAACAACTATTTTCAACTCCTACCCGCCCCCAACCCTTCTTGGGGGCTAAAATCACCCCCTATGCCTCTATTAATAAAGCCCAGGATCCCGTTTACCTTTTAAACAGCCTTCTCACCTTGTCCTGCCGCTTTCAAAGATTTGTGTGTGTGCACCCCCAGGGCCTAAATTTTAACCCCACAAACGGGTGGGTTGGGGACGGGTGGGAAAGTAAAAATTGTAAAAAAAAACTAAAGCCCAACCCTAACTCGCCTCCAACCCACCTATTTCTGGTTTTTACAGAGGCGGGTTCAGGGGCGGGCGACCAATCCGCTCTTAGGAGGCAAGTCGGTCATTGAAAGAAGGCAGCGGGCCTCCATTTTTACAGCTTTTTTATTTTTAACTCCTGGAGGCCAGGATTCCAGAGCCTTCCACTTCATGCCACGTAAGAGGAGGCGAGAAGGCCCAAATCAACGGGAAAGTGCCTTTATCGCACTGCTTGAGGGCCCGAAGGAGCAGGAGCGCTTCCTCCAGGTCCAACGAGCCTACTGGCAGCGACCTCCCCACGATCTCCGACCCCCGCCCGATCTCCGACCCCCACCCACGATCTCGGACCCCCCCAATGATCTCGGACCCCCCCACGATCTCGGACCCCCCCACGATCTCGGACCCCCCCACGATCTCCGATCTCCCCACGATCTCCGATCTCCCCACGATCTCCGATCCCCCCAATGATCTCCGACACCTCCACGATCTCGGACCCCCCCACGATCTCGGACCCCCCCACGATCTCGGACCCCCCCACGATCTCCGATCTCCCCACGATCTCCGATCCCCCCAATGATCTCCGACACCTCCACGATCTCCGACCCCCCCAATGATCTCTGAACCCCCCACGATCTCCGACCCCTCAATGATCTCTGACTCCCCTACGATCTCCGAACCTCCCCATGATCTCCGACCCCCCACGATCTCCGAACCCCCAATGATCTCCGACTCCCGAACGACCTCCGCCCCCATCCCCACCATCTCCGATCCCCCACGAACTCCGAACCCACACGATCTCCGACCCCCACATGATCTCCGACCTCCCCACGATCTCCGACCCCCCCATGATCTCCGACCCCACACGATCTCCGACCACCCCTCCCACGATCTCCGACCCCCCCCAATGATTTCCAACACCCCCCAAAATCTCTGACCCCCCACGATCCCCGACCCCCCCCCACGAACTCCGACCCCCCCACGATCTCCGACCCTCCCACCATCTCCGACCCCCCCACGATCTCCGACCCCCCCAATGATCTCCGACCCCCCCACGATCTCCGACCCCCCCAGTGATCTCCGAACACCCCACGATCTCCGACTCCCCATTGATCTCCGACCCCCCCATGATCTCCAACCCCCCCAATGATCTCCGACCCACCCCACGATCTCCGACCTCCCCAATGATCTCCGACCTCCCCACGATCTCCGACCTCCCCACGATCTCCGACCCCCCTATGCTCTCTGCCCCCACATGATCTCCGACCCCCCCAATGATCTCCAACACCCCCACGATCTCCGACCCCCCCACCATCTCCGACCCTCCCACCATCTCCGACCCCCCCACCATCTCCGACCCCCCCACGATCTCCGACCTCCCCACCATCTCCGACCACACCCCCACGATCTCCAACCCCCCCATTGATCTCCGACCCCATCCCCACGATCTCCGACCCCCCCCACGATCTCCGACCCCCCCCACGATCTCCGACCCCCCCATTGATCTCCGACCACCCCACGATCTCCGACCCCCCCCCAATGATCTCCGACCCCCCGCAATGATCTCCGACCTCCCCACGATCTCCGACCTCCCCACGATCTCTGACCCCCCACGATCTCTGACCCCCCACGATCTCCGACCCCCCACGATCTCCGACCCCCCACGATCTCCGACCCCCCACGATCTCCGACCCCCCACGATCTCCGACCCCCCCACGATCTCTGACCCCCCCACGATCTCCGATCCCCCCATAATGTCCAACCCCACCTCAATTATCTCCGACCCGCCCCACGATCTCCGACCCACCCAATGTTCTCCGACCCCCTCACGAACTCTGACTCCCTACGATCTCCGACCCCCTATGAACTTCGACTCCCCACGATCTCCAACCCACCCCCACGATCTCCGACCTCCCCAATGATCTCCGACCCCCTCACGAACTCTGACTCCCTACGATCTCCGACCCCCTATGAACTTCGACTCCCCACGATCTCCAACCCACCCCCACGATCTCCGACCTCCCCAATGATCTCCGACCCCCCCACGATCTCCGACCCCCCGCAATAATCTCCGGCCCCACCACGATCTCCGACCTCCCGCAATGATCTCCGACCTCCCGCAATGATCTCCGACCCCCCCACGATCTCCGACACCCTCTATTTATCTCCGACCCCCCCACGAACTCTGACTCCCCATGATCTCCGACCCCCCCCCACGATCTCCGACCTCCCCAATGATATCCGACCCCCCACCTTCTCCGACCCCCCCACGATCTCCGTCCCCCCCTATGATCTCCGACCCCCTCACGATCTCCGACCCCCCTATGATCTCTGACCCCCCACGATCTCTGACCCCACCACGATCTCCGACCCCCCATGCTCTCCGACGCCCACAATCTCCGACCCCCCCCACGATCTCCGACCCCAACCCCACGATATCCTACCCCACCCCCACGCTCTCCGACGCCCACGATCTCCGTCCCCCCCTATGATCTCCGACCCCCCCACGATCTCCGACCCCATCCCCACGATCTCCAACCCCACCCCCACGATCTCCGACTCCATCCCCACGATCTCCGACTCCCCCCACGATCTCCAACCCCCCCCCCCACGATCTCCGACCCCCCCACGATCTCCGACCCCCCCACGATCTCCGACCCCCCACGATCTCCGACCCCCCAGCGATCTCCGACCCCCCCACGATCTCCGACCCCCCCACGATCTCCGGCCCCCTGTAATGATCTCTGAACCCCCCCACAATCTCTGACCCCCCCCACGATCTCCGCCCCCCCCCAATGATCTCCGACCCCGCACGAACTCCGACTCCCCATGATTTCCGACCCCACTACGATCTCCGACCCCCCCCACGATCTCTGACCCCCCCACGATCTCCGACCCCCCCACGATCTCCGACCCCCCCACGATCTCCGACCCCCCCACGATCTCCGACCCCCCATTGATCTCCGACCCCCCCACGATCTCCGACCCCCCCACGATCTCCGACCCCCCCACGATCTCCGACCCCCCCCAATGATCTCCGACCCCCCGCAATGATCTCTGAACCCCCCACAATCTCCGACCTCCCCACGATCTCCGACCTCCCCACGATCTCTGACCCCCTCACGATCTCTGACCCCCCCCACGATCTCCGACCCCCCCATAATGTCCAACCCCACCCCAATTATCTCCGACCAGCCCCACGATCTCCGACCCACCCAATGTTCTCCGACCCCCTCACGATCTCTGACTCCCCACGATCTCCGACCCCCTATGAACTTCGACTCCCCACGATCTCCAACCCACCCCCACGATCTCCGACCTCCCCAATGATCTCCAACCCCCCCACGTTCTCCGACCCCCCCACGATCTCCGACACCCCGCAATAATCTCCGGCCCCACCACGATCTCCGACCTCCCGCAATGATCTCCGACCCCCCCACGATCTCCAACACCCCCACAATCTCCGACCCCCTCTATTGATCTCCGACCCCCTCACGATCTCTGACTCCCCACAATCTCCGACCCCCTATGAACTTCGACTCCCCATGATCTCCGAACCCCCCACGATCTCCGACCTCCCCAATGATTTCCGACCCCCCACGTTCTCCGACCCCCCCACGATCCCCGACCCCCCGCAATAATCTCTGACCCCCCCACGATCTCCGACCCCCCTATGATCTCTGACCCCCCACGATCTCCGACCCCCCATGCTCTCCAACGCCCACGATCTCCGACCCCCCCCACGATCTCCGACCCCAACCCCACGATATCCTACCCCACCCCCACGCTCTCCGACGACCACGATCTCCGCCCCCCATGATCTCCGACCCCCCCACGACCTCCAACCCCACCCCCACGATCTCCGACCCCATCCCCACGATCTCCGACCCCACCCCCACGATCTTCGACCCCATCCCCACGATCTCCGACCCCATCCCCACGATCTCCGCCCCCCCCATGATCTCCGACCCCCCCACGATCTCCGACCCTATCCCCACGATCTCCGACCCCACCCCCACGATCTCCGACCCCATCCCCACGATCTCCGACCCCATCCCCACGATCTCCGACCCCATCCCCACGATCTCCGACCCCATCCCCACGATCTCCGACCACATCCCCACGATCTCCGACCACATCCCCACGATCTCCGACTCCCCCCATGATCTCCAACCCCCCATGATCTCCGACCCCCCCTCGATCTCCGACCCCCCCACGATCTCCGACCCCCCCACGATCTCCGACCCCCCCACGATCTCCGACCCCCCCACGATCTCCGACCCCCTGTAATGATCTCTGAACCCCCCCACGATCTCCGACCCCCCACAATCTCTGACCCCCCCCACGATCTCCGACCCCCCCCCAATGATCTCCGACCCCGCACGAACTCCGACTCCCCATGATTTCCGACCCCACTACGATCTCTGACCCCCCCACGATCTCCGACCCCCTCTATTGATCTCTGACCCCACCACGAACTCCGACTCCCCATGACCTCCGACCCCCCCATGATCTCCGACTCCCCCCATGATCTCCAACCCCCCCACGATCTCTGACCCCCCCACGATCTCCGACCCCCTGTAATGATCTCTGAACCCCCCCCACGATCTCCGACCCCCCCACGATCTCCGACCCCCCCACGATCTCTGACCCCCCACGATCTCTGACCCCCCCACGATCTCCGAGCCCCCCCCAATGATCTACGACCCCGCACGAACTCCGACTCCCCATGATTTCCGACCCCACTACGATCTCTGATGCTCCCCACGATCTCCGACCCCCTCTATTGATCTCCGACCCCCCCCACGAACTCCGACTCCCCATGATCTCCGACCCCCCCCACAATCTCCGACCTCCCCAATGATCCCTGACCCCCCACGTTCTCTGACCCCCCCACCATCTCTAAACCCCCGCGATGATCTCCAACCCCCCCACGATCTCCGACCCCCCACAATGATCTCCGACCCCCCCACGATCTCCGACCCCCCCCACGTTCTCTGACCCCCCACGTTCTCTGACCCCCCACGATCTCCGACCCCCCACAATGATCTCCGACCCCCCCATGATCTCCGACCCCCCCACGATCTCTGACCCCCCACGTCTCTGACCCCCCACGTCTCTGACCCCCCACGATCTCTGACCCCCCATGATCTCTGACCCCCCACGATCTCCGACCCCCCCTCGATCTCCGCCCCTCTTGAACTCCGACACCCCGACAATCTCTGTCCCCCTCCCACGATCTCTGAACCCCCTCCCATGACCTTCAACCCCATGATCTCCGACCCCACCAATGGCCAGCCCCCCGATGAGCCCTGACCCCCGACCGCCAATGAAATCCGACCCCCTTACCTATCGATGACCTAACAGCTGATGAACCCCGATGACTCTCTCGATGACCCCCAACCCCCCGATGACCTACCCCTTCAATGACCCTCAACCACCGATGACCTCTGACCCCAATGACCCTTTCCCCAATTACCCCGACTCCCCGATGTCCCCTTCTTCGTGACTGACCCCCCAATGACCTCCAACCCCAATGACACCAAATCCCTGATGACTCTCCCCGTTGACTCCCCCGATGACCCCAACGCCCTCCCCCGCATGACCGACCCCTCCCTAAGACTTATCTTCTTGCATCTGCTTCCTTCCTCTTCTCCCGTCCGACTGAGACCAGCCCATCAATTAGGCCAGCCGGGCGGGCAGAAAACCAACAAAAAAATAAAAGACAAAATCATAAGGATGTCCGGGAAACCTGTACTTCCGGGTTTCCCATCAGGAATTCCCCCCAACCCCTGGCCCTCTTCCCGGCTCCGGGTTAAAATTTACCCCCAGGTCTCTCTGTTCCTGCACCTCCTTTAAAATTGTACCATTTTGTTTATATTGTCTCTCCACATTCTTCCTGAAAAATGTATCACTTCACATTTCTCTGGATTAAATTCCATCTGCCATGTGTCTGCCCACTTCACCAGTCTGTCTCTGTCCTCCTGAAGTCTGTTACTATCCTCCTCACTATTTACTACATTTCCGACTTTTGTGTCATCTGCAAACTTTGGAATTATACCTTCTATACCCAAGTCCAGGTCTTTAAAATATATCAAAAAGAGCATTGGTCCTAATACTGACCCCTGGGGAACACCACTGTATACTTCCCTCCAGTCTGAAAAACAACCGTTCACCGCTACTTTCTGCTTTCTGTCCCTTAGCCAATTTAATATCCACACTGCCTCTGTCCCTTTAATCCCATGGGCTTTAATTTTGCTAACCAGTCTATTATGTGGTACTTTATCAAATACCTTTTGAAAGTCCATATACACAACATCAACCACACTACCCTCATCAACCCTCTCCGTTACTTCATCAAAGAACTCAATCAAATTAGTCAAACACAATTTTCCTTTAACAAATCTGTGCTGACTTTTATTTATTAGCCCACACTTTTCCAAGTGCCAATTTTGTTCCGGATTATTGTCTCGAAAAGTTTCCCCACCACCAACGTTAGGCTGACTGGCCTGTAATTGCTGGGTTTATCCCTCTCCCCTTTTTTGAACAGGAGTGTAACCTTTACAATCCTCCAGTCCTCCAGCACCATCCCCATATCTAAGGAGGATTGGAAGATTGTGGCCAGAGCTTCCGTAATTTCCACCCCTACTTCCCTCAGTAACCCAGGATGGATCCCATCTGGACCAGGTGACTTTTCTACTTTGAGCGCTGCCAACCTTTTAAGTACCTCCTCTTTATCTATTTTTATCCTGTCCAATATCGCTACCACTTCCTCCTTTACAACTACAATGGCAGCATCCTCTCTAGTGAAGACAGATGTGAAGTATTCATTTAGTACCTCAGCCATGCCCTCTGCCTCCACAAGAAGATCTCCTTTTTGTCCCCAATTGGTACCACCCTTCCTTTGACTACCCTTTTACTATTTATATGTTTATAAAAGACTTTTGGATTCCCTTTTATGTTGGCCACTAATCTACTCTCATACTCTCTCTTTGCCCCTCTTATTCTCTTTTTTAGATCTCCTCTGTACTTTCTGTATTCAGCCTGGTTCTCTACTGTATTATGAACCTTACATTCATCATAAACCTCCTTAATCTGTTTCATTTTAATCTCTATATCTTTAGTCATCCAGGGAGCTCTAGCTTTGGATGCCTTTCCCTTCCGCCTCGTAGGGACGTGTCTACTCTGTACCCGAACCATCTCCTCCTTGAAGGCCTCCCATTGTTCAATTAATGTTTTGCCGACCAATTTTTGATTCCAATCCACCTGGACCAGATCCCTTTTTAACTCACAGAAATTAGCCCTCCTCCAGTTTAGTATTTTTACACTTGATTGTTCCTTGTCCTTTTCCATCACTATTCTAAACCTAATGATATTATGATCACTGTTCCCCAAATGCTCCCCCACTGAAACATGCTCCACCTGCCCCACTTCATTCCCCAGAACTAGTTCCAGCACTGTTTCCTTCCTGGTTGGGCTGGAAACACACAGTTCCAGAAAGTTCTCTTGAGCGCATTTCAGGAATTCCTCCCCCTCTTTGCCCTTTGCACTGTTACTGTCTCAGTCTATATTGGGATAATTGAAGTCCCCCGTTTTCACTACTCTATAGTTCCTGCATCTTTCTGTAATTAGCCTGCAAATGTTCTCCTCTATCTCCTTCCCAATATTTGATGGCCTATAGTATACACCCAGTAGTGTAATAGCTCCTCTATTGTTCCTTAATTCTAACCAAATAGATTCTGTCTTTGACCCCTCAACTACATCATCCCTTTCCAGTGCTAGAATCGTTTCTTTGATCAATACTGTCACATCCGATCCTTTCATTTGTTCCCTATCTTTCCTGAATACCTTGTAGCCAGGAATATTAAGTCCCCAATCCTCCCCTTCTTTGAGCCAGGTCACTGTTATTGCCTCTATTTAGAATCATAGAAAATTTATGGCACAAAAGGAGGCCATTCAGCCCATCGTGTCCGCGTTGGCTGGGAAACGAGCCACCCAGCCGAATCACACTTTCCCGCATTTGATCTGTAGCCCTGCAGGTCACGGCTCTTCAGGTGCGCATCCAGGTATTTTTTAAATGGGTTGAGGGTTTCTGCCTCTCCCACCCTCTCAGGCAGTGAGTTCCAGACCCCCACCACCCTCTGGGTGAAAAATGTTTTCCTTATTTCCAGTCGAATTTATTTTTTTTATTCATTCACGGGATGTGGGCGTCGCTGGCGAGGCCGGCATTTATTGCCCATCCCTAATTGCCCCTTGAGAAGGTGGTGGTGAGCCGCCTTCTTGAACCACTGCAGTCCGTGTGGTGAAGGTTCTCCCACAGTGCTGTTAGGAAGGGAGTTCCAGGATTTTGACCCAGCGACGATGAAGGAACGGCGATATATTTCCAAGTCGGGATGGTGTGTGACTTGGAGGGGAACGTGCAGGTGGTGTTGTTCCCATGTGCCTGCTGCTCTTGTCCTTCTAGGTGGTAGAGGTCACTGGTTTGGGAGGTGCTGTTGAAGAAGCCTTGGCGAGTTGCTGCAGTGCATCCTGTGGATGGTACACACTGCAGCCACAGTGCGCCGGTGGTGAAGGGAGTGAATGTTTAGGGTGGTGGATGAGGTGCCAATCAGGCGGGCTGCTTTGTCCTGGATGGTGTCGAGCTTCTTGAGTGTTGTTGGAGCTGCACTCATCCAGGCAAGTGGAGAGTATTCCATCACACTCCTGACTTGTGCCTTGTAGATGGTGGAAAGGCTTTGGGGAGTCAGGAGGTGAGTCACTTGCCGCAGAATACCCAGCCTCTGACCTGCTCTTGTAGCCACAGTATTTATGAGGCTGGTCCAGTTAAGTTTCTGGTCAATGGTGACCCCCAGGATGTTGATGGTAGGGGATTCGGCGATGGTAATACCGTTGAATGTCAAGAGGAAATGGTTAGACTCTCTCTTGTTGGAGATGGTCATTGCCTGGCACTTATCTGGCGCGAATGTTACTTGCCACATATCAGCCCAAGCCTGGATGTTGTCCAGGTCTTGCTGCATGCGGGCACAGACTGCTTCATTATCTGAGGGGTTGCGAATGGAACTGAACACTGTGCAATCATCAGCGAACATCCCCATTTCTGACCTTATGATGGAGGGAAGGTCATTGATGAAGCAGCTGAAGATGGTTGGGCCTAGGACACTGCCCTGAGGAACTCCTGCAGCAATGTCCTGGGGCTCAGACGATTTGTCTCCAACAACCACTACCATCTTCCTTTGTGCTAGGTATGACTCCAGCCACTGGAGAGTTTTCCCCCTGATTCCCATTGACTTCAATTTTACTCGGGCTCCTTGGTGCCACACTCGGTCAAATGCTGCCTTGATGTCAAGGGCAGTCACTCTCACCTCACCTCTGGAATTCAGCTCTTTTGTCCATGTTTGGACCAAGGCTGTAATGAGGTCTGGAGCCGAGTGGTCCTGGCGGAACCCAAACTGAGCATCGGTGAGCAGGTTATTGCTGAGTAAGTGCCACTTGATAGCACTGTCGACGACACCTTCCATCACTTTGCTGATGATTGAGAGTAGACTGATGGGGCGGTAATTGGCCGGATTGGATTTGTCCTGCATTTTGTGGACAGGACATACCTGAGCAACTTTCCACATTGTCGGGTAGATTCCAGTGTTGTCGCTGTACTGGAACAGCTTGGCTAGAGACGCAGCTAGTTCTGGAGCACAAGTCTTCAGCACTACAGCCAGCATGTTGTTGGGGCCCATAGCCTTTGCTGTATCCAGTGCACTCAGCCGTTTCTTGATATCACATGCTGGACTCTGCCATCATTGAGGATGGGGATGTTTACAGAGCCTCCTCCTCCCGTTAGAAACATAGAAACATAGAAAATAGGAACAGGAGTAGGCCATTTGGCCCTTCGAGCCTGCTCCGCCATTCAATATGATCATGGCTGATCCTCTATCTCAATACCACATTCCCGCTCTCTGCTCATATCCCTTGATGCCTTTTGTGTCTAGAAATCTATCTCGCTCCTTCTGAAATATATTCAGTGATTTGGCCTCCACTGCCTTCTGTGGTAGAGAATTCCACAGGTTCACCACCCTCTGAGTTAAGAAATTTTTCCTCATCTCAGTCTTAAATGTCCTACCCTGTATCCTGAGACTATGACCCCAGTGAATGTTTAGGGTGGTGGATAAGGAACAAATTCATGCATTTGTTTCTTAAATGTTAGCCATTGCCTATCCACCATCACGCCTTTTAATGAAGCTCCCCAATTTATCATAGCCAACTCACTCCTCATACCTTCGTAGTTTCCTTTGTTTAGATTTAGAACCCTAGTTTCGGATTGGACTATTTCACTTTCCATCTTAATGAAGAATTCTATCATGTTATGGTCACTCTTCCCTAAAGGACCCCGCACAACAAGATTATTAATTAACCCCTTCCCATTGCACAATACCCAATCTAGGATAGCCTGTTCCCTGGTTGGCTCCTCAACGTACTGGTCTAAAAAACCATCTTGTACACACTCCAGGAATTCATCCTCCACAGTATTATTGCTAATTTGGTCTATGTGCACATTAAAGTCACCCATGATTACTGTAGTACCCTTGTTACATGCATCTCTAATTTCCTGTTTGATGCCGTCCCCTACATTATCACTACTGTTTGGAAGCCAATAGACAACTCCCACCAGTGTTTTCTGCCCCTTGGTGCTTCTTAACTCCACCCAGACTGATTCTACATCTTGATTTTCTGAGCCAATACCCTTTCTCACTATTGCTCTGATTTCATCCTTCGTTAGTTGTTTAATTGCACACCACCATTCACAATTGGATGTGGCAGGACTGCAGAGCTTTGATCTGATCCATTGGTTGTGAAATCGCTTAGCTCTGTTGCTTCCACTGTTTAGCATGCATGTAGTCCTGAGTTGTAGCTGAACCAGGTTGGCACCTCATTTTTTAGGTACGCCTGGTGCTGCTCCTGGCATGCTCTTCTACACTCCTCATTGAACCAGGATTGATCCCCTGGCTTGTTGGTAATGGTAGAGTGAGGAATATGCTGGGCCATGAAGTTACAGATTGTGCTGGAATACCATTCTGCTGCTGCTGATGGCCCACAGCGCCTCATGGATGCCCAGTTTTGAGCTGCTAGATCTGTTCTGAATCTATCCCATTTAGCACGGTGACTGTGCCACACAACACGTTGGATGGTATCCTCAGTGCAAAGGCGGGACTTCGTCTCCACGAGGACTGTGCGGTGGTCACTCCTACTCATACTGTCATGGACAGATGCATCTGCAACAGGTAGATTGGTGAGGATGAGGTCAAGTAATTTTTTCCCTCGTGTTGGTTCTCTCACCACCTGCCGCAGGCCCAGTCTGGCAGATATGTCCTTCTATCAATCACTTAAAATCTATGCCCCCTGGTTATTCACCCCTTTGCTAAGGGAAATAGGTCCTTCCTAAGCACTCTAACTAGGCCCCTCATAATTTTATACACCTCAATCAAATCACCCCTCAGCCTCCTCTGTTCCAAGGAAAACAACCTCAGCCTATCCAATCTGTCATCATAGCTAAAATTCTCCAGGCCTGGCAACATCCTCGTAAATCTCCTCTGCACATCTCTAGTGCAATTACATCCTGTAATGTGGTGACCAGAACTGTGCGCAGTACTCAAGCTGCGGCCTAACTAGTGTTTTATACAGTTCCAGCATAATACAGTAATCTTACTGTAACATCATCTTACAGTAACATACACAGTAATTTAACAGTAATCTTACAGTAATGCCATAATCTTACAGTAATGCTCTAATCTTACAGTAAACCTGTAATCTTACAGTAACATAATCTTACAGTAACAGTAATCTTGCAGTAACAAACTAATCTTACAGTAACAGTAATCTTACAGTAATGAACTAATCTTACAGTAACACAGTAATCTTACAGTAACACAATAATCTGACAGTAGCACTGTAAACTTACAGGAATGATCTAATCTTACAGTAACAGTAATCTTACAGTAATGAACTAATCTTACAGTAACACAGTAATCTTACAGTAACAATAATCTGACAGTAGCACTGTACACTTACAGTAATGATCTAATCTTACAGTAACAGTAATCTTACAGTAATGATCTAATCTTACAGTAATGCAGAAATTTTACAGTAACCTGTAATCTGACAGTAACTTTGTAATTGGACAGTAATGCTGTAATCTCACAGTAACATATTAATCTTAGAGTAACATACATAGTAATTTAATAGTAATCTTACAGTAACACAGTAATTTAACAGCAATCTTACAGTAATCTTACAGTAACACAGTAATTTAACAGCAATCTTACAGTAACACGGTAATTTAATAGGGCAAATAATAGGGTAATAATAGTGGGGGATTTCAACTTCCCCAATATTAACTGGGATACTCAGAGTGTAAAAGGCTTAGAGGGTACAAAATTCTTAACGTGCATCCAGGAGAGCTTTTTGAGCCAGCATGTAGAAAGTCCTACAAGAGAGGGGGCGGTACTGGACCTAATTCTAGGGAATGTGGCCGGCCAAGTGGAAGAAGTGCTAGTAGGTGAGCACTTTGGTGACAGTGACCATAATTCGGTGAGATTTAAGGTGGTCATGGAAAAGGACAGGGAGGGGCCGGAAATAAAGGTTCTAAATTGGGGGAAGGCCGATTTTAATAGGATAAGGCAGGATCTGGCCAAAATGGACTGGGATCAGCTGCTTGTAGGAAAATCCGCATCGCAGCAATGGGAGTCTTTCAGAAGGGAGATTGAGACCATACAATGGCAACATGTTCCCGTAAAGGTCAAGGGTGGTTCCAAGAACTCCAGGGAACCTTGGATGTCAGGGGATATACGAGAATGGATTAGGAAAAAAAGGAGGGCTTTTGGCAGATACAAAAGGCTAAAGACGGAGGAAGCCCTAGAGGAGTACAAAAAGTGCAGGGGGATACTTAAAAAAGAAATTAGGAGATCAAGGAGGGGCCATGAAATAACACTGGCGAGCAAAATAAAGGAAAATCCTAAGATGTTTTATAAGTATATTAAGGGTAAGAGGATGACTAGGGAAAAAATAGGGCCCATTAGGGACAAAAATGGCAATCTGTGTGTGGAGCCGGCAGATGTAGGAGGGGTTCTAAATGAATTTTTTGCATCTGTTTTCACTATGGAGAAGGACGATGTAGACATAGAAATACGGCAGGGGGACTGTGATATACTCGAACATATTAACATCGAGCGGGAGCAGGTATTGGCGGTTTTAGCAGGCCTAAAAATGGATAAATCCCCAGGCCCGGACGAAATGTATCCCAGGCTACTGTGTGAGGCAAAGGAGGAGATTGCGGGGGCTCTGACACATATATTCAGAACCTCTCTGGCCACAGGAGATGTGCCAGAGGACTGGAGAACCGCTAATGTAATACTATTATTCAAGAAGGGGAGTAGGGAAAAACCGGGGAACTACAGGCCAGTGAGCCTAACATCAGTGGTAGGAAAATTATTGGAAAAAATTCTGAAGGACAAAATTAGTCTCCACTTGGAGAAGCAAGGATTAATCAGGGATAGTCAACATGGCTTTGTCAAGGGAAGATCATGTCTGACTAATTTGATTGAATTTTTTGAGGGGGTGACTAGGCGTGTGGATGAGGGTAACGCAGTGGATGTGGTATACATGGATTTCAGTAAGGCCTTCGATAAAGTCCCCCACAGGAGACTGGTCAAGAAGGTACGAGCCCATGGAATCCAGGGTGCCTTGGCACTTTGGATACAAAACTGGCTTAGTGGCAGAAGGCAGAGGGTGATGGTCGAAGGTTGTTTTTGTGACTGGAAGCCTGTGGCCAGTGGGGTACCACAGGGATCGGTGCTGGGTCCCTTGCTGTTTGTGGTCTACATTAATGACTTGGATATGAATGTAAAAGGTATGATCAGTAAGTTCGCTGATGATACAAAAATTGGTAGGGTGGTAAATAGCGAGGAGGATAGCCTCAGTCTGCAGGACGATATAGATGGGTTGGTCAGATGGGCGGAACAGTGGCAAATGGAATTTAACCCGGAAAAGTGCGAGGTGATGCACTTTGGAGGGACTAACAAGGCAAGGGAATACACAATGAATGGGAGGACCCTAGGCAAGACAGAGGGTCAGAGGGATCTTGGTGTGCAAGTTCACAGATCCCTGAAGGCGGCGGAACAGGTAGATAAGGTGGTAAAGAAGGCATATGGGATACTTGCCTTTATTAGCCGAGGCATAGAATATAAGAGCAAGGAGGTTATGATGGAGCTGTATAAAACACTGGTTAGGCCACAGCTGGAGTAGTGTGTGCAGTTCTGGTCGCCACACTACAGGAAGGATGTGATCGCTTTGGAGAGGGTGCAGAGGAGATTCACCAGGATGTTACCAGGGCTGGAGCGCTTCAGCTATGAAGAGAGACTGGGAAGATTGGGTTTGTTTTCCTTGGAGCAGAGGAGGCTGAGGGGGGACATGATTGAGGTGTACAAAATTATGAGGGGCACAGATAGGATGGATACTAAGGAGCTTTTTCCCTTCGTTGAGGGTACTATAACAAGGGGACATAGATTCAAGGTAAAAGGCGGGAGGTTTAGAGGGGATTTGAGAAAGAACTTTTTCACCCAGAGGGTGGTTGGAGTCTGGAACTCACTGCCTGAAAGGGTTGTGGAGGCAGGAACCCTCACAACATTCAAGAAGCATTTGGATGAGCACTTGAAATGCCATAGCATACAAGGCTACGGACCAAATGCTGGAATATGGGATTAGAGTAGACAGGGCTGATGGCCGGCGCGGACACGATGGGCCGAAGGGCCTCTATCCGTGCTGTATGACTCTATGACTCTATGACTCTATAACATCCCTGCTTTTATATTCTGTGCCTCGGCTAATAAAGGAAATCATTCCATTTGCTTTCTTAACCAACTTATCTACCTGTCCTGCTACCTTCATGGATCTGTGGACATGCACTCCAAGGTCCCTCACTTCCTCTACACCTCTCAGTATCCTCCCATTTATTGTGTATTCCCTTGCCTTGTTTGCTTTCCCCAAATGCATTACCTCACACTTCTCCGGATTGAATTCCATTTGCCACTTTTCGGCCCACCTGACCAGACCATTGATATCTTCCTGCAGTCTACAGCTTTCCTCCTCACTATCAACCACACAGCCTATCTTTGTGTCATCCTCAAATTTCTTAATCATGCCCCCTACGTTTAAGTCCAAATCGTTAATGTGTACCACAAAAAGCAAAGGACCTAGTACCGAGCCCTGCGGAACCCCACTGGAAACAGCCTTCCAGTCCCAAAAACACCCGTCGACCATTACCCTTTGCTTCCTGCCACTGAGACAATTTTGGATCCAATTTGCCACATTCCCTTGGATCCCATGGGCTTTTACTTTTTTGACCAATCTGCCATGTGGGACCTTGTCAAAAGCCTTGCTAAAATCCATGTAGACTACATCAATTGCACTACCCTCATCGATCCTCCTTTGTCACCTCCTCAAAAAATTCAATCAAGTTAGTCAGACCCGACCTCCCCTTAACAAATCCGTGCTGACTCTCCTTGATTAGTCCGTGCCTTTCTAAGTAACAGGTCATTGACCCATGTGGCAACTTGAGCCTACAGCTCACGGACCTTATTTAACACGCTACGTGCATTTACACACATGGACTCCAAACTCACCTTAGATTGCCTCGCATATACCCCTTGCCTGATCCCTCCTATTTCTGAACTCTTCTTTACTCTAGTGCTATTTGTCCTTCCCTGTCCCCTATGCCCCTTGTTTCTCCTCTCTAATGTTTCATTCTGGGGCCCATCCCCCTGCCAATTTAGTTTAAACCCTCCCCCACAGCACAAATCAATCTCCCTGCGAGGACATTGGTCCTAGCCCTTTTGAGGTGCAACCCGTCCAACTTGAACAGGTCCCACCTGTAATCTTACAGTAACGCTGCAATTTTACAGTAATCTTACAGGAATGCCGTAATCTTACAGTAAACCAGTAATTTTACAGTAATGCCATAATCTTATAGTAACACAATAATCTTACAGTAAACCAGAAATTTTACAGTAATGCCATAATCTTATAGTAACATAATCTTACAGTAAACCTGTAATCTTATAGTAACATAATAATCTTGCAGTAAACCTGTAATCTTACAGTAACATAATCTTACAGTAAACCTGTAATCTTATAGTAACATAATAATCTTACAGTAATGCAGTAATCTTACAGTAATGATCTAATCTTACAGTAAACCTGTAATCTTACAGTAACATAATCTTACAGCAACACAGTAATCTTACAGTAAATCTGTAGTCTTACAGTAACAAAATAATCATACAGTAATGCAGTAATCTTACAGTAACAATCTAATCTTACAGTAACATAATCTTACAGTATACCTGTAATCTTGCTGTAACATAATCTTACAGTAACAAAGTAATCTTACAGTAAACCTGTAATCTTACAGTAACACAATAATCTTACAGTAACATAGTAATCTTACAGTAACACAATAATCTGACAGTAGCACTGTAAACTTACAGTAATGATCTAATCTTACAGTAACGCAGAAATTTTACAGTAACCTTTAATCTGACAGTAATTTTGTAATCTGACTAATGCTGTAATCTCACAGTAACATAATAATCTTAGAGTAACATACACAGTAATTTAATAGTAATCTTACAGGACTATATTAATTTAATAGTAATCTTACAGTTATCGTACAGTAACACAGTGATCTTACAGTAAGTTAGTAATTTAACAATAATCTTACAGTAACAGTAATCTTACAGTAACACGGTAATTTAACAATAATCTTACAGTAATCTTACAGTAACACGGTAATATAAAAGCAATCTTAAAGTAATCTTACAGTAACACAACATTTTAACAGCAATCTTACAGTAATCTTACAGTAACACAGTAATTTAACAATAACTTACAGTAATCTTACAGTAACACGGTAATTTAACAGCAATCTTATAGTAATCTTACAGTAACACAGTAATTTAACAGCAATCTTACAGTAATCTTACAGTAACACAGTAATTTAACAATAATCTTACCGTAATCTTACAGTAACACAGTAATTTAACAATAATCTTACAGTAATCTTACAGTAACACAGAAATTTAACAGCAATCTTACAGTAATCTTACAGTAACACAGCAATTTAACAGCAATCTTACAGTAATCTTACAGTAACACAGCAATTTAACAGCCATCTTACAGTAATCTTACAGTAACACAGTAATTTAACAGCAATCTTACAGTAATCTTACAGTAACACAGTAATTTAACAATAATCTTACCGTAATCTTACAGTAACACAGTAATTTAACAGCAATCTTACAGTAATCTTACAGTAACACAGTAATTTAACAATAATCTTACAGTAATCTTACAGTAACACAGTAATTTAACAATAATCTTACAGTAATCTTACAGTAACACGGTAATTTAACAGCAATCTTATAGTAATCTTACAGTAACACAGTAATTTAACAGTAATCTTAAAGTAACACAGCAATTTAACAGCAATCTTACAGTAATCTTACAGTAACACAGCAATTTAACAGCAATCTTACAGTAATCTTACAGTAACACAGTAATTTAACAATAATCTTACCGTAATCTTACAGTAACACAGTAATTTAACAGCAATCTTACCATAATCTTACAGTAACACGGTAATTTAACAGCAATCTTACAGTAATCTTACAGTAACACGGTAATTTAACAATAATCTTACAGTAATCTTACAGTAACACAGAAATTTAACAGCAATCTTACAGTAATCTTACAGTAACACAGCAATTTAACAGCAATCTTACAGTAATCTTACAGTAACACAGTAATTTAAACGCAATCTTACAGTAATCTTACAGTAACACGGTAATTTAAATGCAATCTTACAGTAATCTTACAGTAACATGGTAATTTAACAGCAATCTTACAGTAATCTTACAGTAACACAGTAATTTAAACACAATCTTATAGTAATCTTACAGTAACAGTAATTTTACAGTAATCTGACAGTAACACAGTAATTTAACAGCAATCTTACAGTAATCTGACAGTAACACGGTAATTTAACAGCAATCTTACAGTAATCTTACAGTAACACGGTAATTTAACAGAAATCTTACAGTAATCTTACAGTAACACAGTAATTTAAACACAATCTTATAGTAATCTTACAGTAACAGTAATTTTACAGTAATCTGACAGTAACACAGTAATTTAACTGCAATCTTACAGTAATCTGACAGTAACACGGTAATTTAACAGCAATCTTACAGTAATCTTACAGTAACACGGTAATTTAAACACAATTTTATAGTAATCTTACAGCAACAGTAATTTTACAGTAATCTGACAGTAACACAGTAATTTAACAGCAATCTTACAGTAATCTTACAGTAACACAGTAATTTAACAGCAATCTTACAGTAATCTTACAGTAACACGGTAATTTAAACACAATCTTATAGTAATCTTACAGTAACAGTAATTTAACAGCAATCTTACAGTAATCTGACAGTAACACAGTAATTTAACAGCAATCTTACAGTAATCTGACAGTAACACAGTAATTTAACAGCAATCTTACAGTAATCTGACAGTAACACAGTAATTTAACAGCAATCTTACAGTAATCTGACAGTAACACAGTAATTTAACAGCAATCTTATAGTAATCTTACAGTAACACGGTAATTTAAACACAATCTTACAGTAATCTTACAGTAACACAGTAATTTAACAGCAATCTTACAGAAATCTTACAGTAACACAGTAATTTAACAGAAATCTTACAGTAACAGTAATTTGATAGTAATCTTACAGTAATCATACTGTAACACAGTAATTTAACAGTAATCATACAGTAACACAGTGATCTTACAGTAACTTAGTAATTTAAGAGTAATCTTACAGTAACACAGCAATCTTACAATAACCTTATAGTAACACAGTAGTCTTACAGTAACATAGTAATTTAACAATAATCTTACAGTAATCTTACAGCAACACGGTAATCTTACAGTAATCTTACTGTAACATCATCTTACAGTAACATACACAGTAATTTAACAGTAATCTTACAGTAATGCCATAATCTTACAGTAATGCTCTAATCTTACAGTAAACCTGTAATCTTACAGTAACATAATAATCTTACAGTAACAGTAATCTTGCAGTAACAAACTAATCTTACAGTAACAGTAATCTTACAGTAATGAACTAATCTTACAGTAACACAGTAATCTTACAGTAACACAATAATCTGACAGTAGCACTGTAAACTTACAGGAATGATCTAATCTTACAGTAACAGTAATCTTACAGTAATGAACTGATCTTACAGTAACACAGTAATCTTACAGTAACAATAATCTGACAGTAGCACTGTACACTTACAGTAATGATCTAATCTTACAGTAACAGTAATCTTACAGTAATGATCTAATCTTACAGTAATGCAGAAATTTTACAGTAACCTGTAATCTGACAGTAACTTTGTAATTGGACAGTAATGCTGTAATCTCACAGTAACATATTAATCTTAGAGTAACATACATAGTAATTTAATAGTAATCTTACAGTAACACAGTAATTTAACAGCAATCTTACAGTAATCTTACAGTAACACGGTAATTTAACAGCAATCTTACAGTAATCTTACAGTAACACAGTAATTTAACAGCAATCTTACAGTAACACGGTAATTTAACAGCAATCTTACAGTAATCTTGCAGTAACACGGTAATTTAACAGCAATCTTACAGTAATCTTACAGTAACACAGTAATTTAACAGCAATCTTACAGTAATCTTACAGTAACACAGTAATTTTACAGTAATCTTACAGTAATCTTACAGTAACACAGTAATTTTACAATAATCTTACAGTCACACGGTAATTTAACAGTAATCTTACAGTAATCTTAGAGTTAGGCACTCATAGACCCCATGACACTGTAACTGAAACTGTCCCACTTCTGTCTACAGTTAGAAGATGCACTCTTCCATTTGGTGACATTGCAGCAGCAATCACAACTGCAGTAATGGCCTACTTATCCACTGTGGGTCTATGTTTTGTCTTCGCAATCAAGTACAGTAAGTAATGATATAGACACAACAATGCTCCAATGAGAAACTATATTCAATGCATTATTGGGACTGGGCCACTGGCTGTTCAATATCCACACAACTGAAATCAAAAAAATCTTCATTTTTATCTGCAACATAATCGATCCTCACATTGTTCAGCATCCAAGACACCTCGTGCAATAATTCTCACCAAATCCCATCAATTAAACATCACAGAAACCATCCAAGATTTCTCCATAATACAAAGGGACTGTGACAGTCACACTAACTGTCCAAGCTTTGTCAATAATACAAGGTGACTGTGACTGTCACACTAACTGTCCAAGCTTTGTCAATAATACAATGTGACTGTGACTGTCACACTAACTGTCCAAGCTTTGTCAATAATACAAGGTGACTGTGACTGTCACACTAACTGTCCAAGCTTTGTCAATAATACAATGTGACTGTGACTGTCACACTAACTTTCCAAGCTTTGTCAATAATACAATGTGACTGTGACTGTCACACTAACTGTCCAAGCTTTGTCAATAATACAAAGGGACTGTGACAATCACACTAACTGTCCAAGCTTTGTCAATAATACAAAGGGACTGTGACAGTCACACTAACTGTCCAAGCTTTGTCAATAATACAATGTGACTGTGACTGTCACACTAACTGTCCAAGCTTTGAACACAACACAGCAGGACTGACTGTCACTCTAACTGTCCAAGCTTTGTCATTAGTTTTAAGATAGCTATGGAGAAGGATAGGTCTGGCCCAAAAGTTAAAATTCTAAATTGGGGAAAGGCCAATTTTGATGGTATTAGACAGGAACTTTCAGAAGTTGATTGGGAGAGTCTGTTGGCAGGCAAAGGGACGTCTGGTAAGTGGGAGGCTTTCAAAAGTGTGTTAACCAGGGTTCAGGATAAGCACATTCCTTATAAAGTGAAGGGCAAGGCTGGTAGAAGTAGGGAACCTTGGATGACTCGGGAGATTGAGGCACTAGTCAAAAAGAAGAAGGAGGCATATGACATGCATAGGCAGCTGGGATCAAGTGGATCCCTTGAAGAGTATAGAGATTGCCGGAGTAGAGTTAAGAGAGAAATCAGGAGGGCAAAAAAAGGGGATATGAGATTGCTTTGGCAGATCAGGCAAAGGTGAATCCAAAGAGCTTCTACAAATACATAAAGGGCAAAAGGGTAACTAGGGAGAGAGTAGGGCCTCTTAAGGATCAACAAGGTCATCTATGTGCGGAACCACAAGAAATGGGTGAGATCCTGAATGAATATTTCACATCGGTATTTACGGTTGAGAAAGGCATGGATGTTAGGGAACTTGGGGAAATAAATAGTGATGTCTTGAGGAGTGTACATATTACAGAGAGGGAGGTGCTGGAAGTCTTAACGCGCATCAAGGTAGATAAATCTCCGGGACCTGATGAAATGTATCCCAGGACGTTATGGGAGGTTAGGGAGGAAATTGCGGGTCCCCTGGCAGAGATATTTGAATCATCCACCGCTACAGGTGAGGTGCCTGAAGATTGGAGGGTAGCAAATGTTGTGCCTTTGTTTAAGAAGGGCGGCAGGGAAAAGCCTGGGAACTACAGACCAGTGAGCCTGACATCTGTAGTGGGTAAGTTGTTAGAGGGTATTCTGAGGGACAGGATCTACAGGCATTTGGAGAGGCAGGGACTGATTAGGAACAGTCAGCATGGTTTTGTGAGAGGAAAATCATGTCTCACGAATTTGATTGAGTTTTTTGAAGGGGTAACCAAGAAGATAGATGAGGGCTGTGCAGTAGACGTGGTCTACATGGACTTCAGCAAAGCATTTGACAAGGTACCGCATGGTAGGTTGTTACATAAGGTTAAATCTCATGGGATCCAAGGTGAGGTAGCCAATTGGATACAAAATTGGCTTGACGACAGAAGACAGAGGGTGGTTGTGGAGGGTTGTTTTTCAAACTGGATGCCTGTGTCCAGCGGTGTGCCTCAGGGATCGGTGCTGGGTCCGCTGTTATTTGTTATTTATATTAATGATTTGGATGAGAATTTAGGAGGCATGGTTAGTAAGTTTGCAGATGACACCAAGATTGGTGGCATTGTGGACAGTGAAGAAGGTTATCTAGGATTGCAACGGGATCTTGATCAATTGGGCCAGTGGGCCGATGAATGGCAGATGGAGTTTAATTTAGATAAATGTGAGGTGATGCATTTTGGTAGATCGAATTGGGCCAGGACCTACTCCGTTAATGGTAGGGCGTTGGGGAGAGTTATAGAACAAAGAGATCTAGGAGTACAGATTCATAGCTCCTTGAAAGTGGAGTCACAGGTGGATAGGGTGGTGAAGAAGGCATTCGGCATGCTTGGTTTCATTGGTCAGAACATTGAATGCAGGAGTTGGGATGTCTTGTTGAAGTTGTACAGGGCATTGGTGAGGCCACACTTGGAGTACTGTGTACAGTTCTGGTCACCCTATTATAGAAAGGATATTATTAAACTAGAAAGAGTGCAGAAAAGATTTACTAGGATGCTACCGGGACTTGATGGTTTGACTTACAGGGAGAGGTTCGACAGACTGGGACTTTTTTCCCTGGAGAGTAGGAGGTTAAGGGGTGATCTTATAGAAGTCTATAAAATAATGAGGGGCATAGATAAGGTCGATAGTCAAAATCTTTTCCCAAAGGCAGGGGAGTCTATAACGAGGGGGCATAGATTTAAGGTGAGAGGGGAGAGATACAAAAGGGTCCAGAGGGGCAATTTTTTCACTCAAAGGGTGGTGAGTGTCTGGAACGAGCTGCCAGAGGCAGTAGTAGAGGCGGGTACAATTTTGTCTTTTAAAAAGCATTTGGACAGTTACATGGGTAAGATGGGTATAGAGGGATATGGGCCAAGTGCAGGCAATTGGGACTAGCTTAGTGGTATAAACTGGGCGACATGGACATGTTGGGCCGAAGGGCCTGTTTCCATGTTGTAACTTCTATGATTCTATGATTCTATGAATAATACAACAGGATGGTGACTGTCACACTACCTGTCCAAGCTTTCGCCATAATACAATGGGACAATGATTGTCACGCTAACTAACTGGCCAAGTTTTGTCCTTAATACAATGAAACTGTGACTGTCACACTAACTGTCCGAACTTTGAACACAACACAGCAGGATTGTGACTGTCACACTAACTGTTCAGTCTTTGTCAATAATACCATGGGACTGTGACTATCACACCAACTGTCCAAGCTTTGAACACAACACAATGTGACTGTGACTGTCACACTAAGGGGGAAAAATTGGCTCGGGCCTGTTTTTGGGCGGGGGTAGCACGATCTGCTATTACCCCACGCCTAATGGCCCCTGCGCAGGCAGGACGAGACTTTCGCCATGCCTGAGGACTTACCTGCAATCAGCGTTGAACTCGGATTCAATGCAATTTGCACTTTCCACCAGCAGAGGGAGCTCAATCTCTTAAAGGGAGGATGTTTCTTAGAAATCTCTTAAAGGTAGCTGGTACCTGTTATTTGCTGAAAATAACAGTCTACTGTCTGCGCGGAGTCTGAACGGAGATCAGACATCGCACACGTGAAACACAGATGCAGGTCCCATCCCTATGTTTACACACTGATGAGTTATGTTAAAACATTGAATAAAGGTTGTGCACTACTAAATCCCACATCCTCGATTCTGCACACCAGACCTCACCAATCTGCCGATCTGAGTTGGTACCAGGCCTGTGAGAGTGCATGCACCAAGGTTCTCTGCTGATGCACTAGAGACCTTGGGTGCAAGAGGTGGAGAGAAGGAGGGACATCCTATATCTGCAGAGAGAGGGGTGGGGGTGCAAGAGGCCCTCCAGACATAAACTCAAAAGGCAGTGGGAGGCAGCGGGGGACGAAGTCAATGCCAGGGGCACAGCATCATGAGCGTGGATGCAGTGCAGGAAGAAGTTCAATGCTTTAACATGAGTGGTCAAGGTAAGTGAGGTCAACTGTCAAGTGGCGTCTCCTACCAACTGCACCAGGCACTACACCCCCATCACCCACATACCAATAAACTCTCTCCATCAGTACTCAACTCTTCCAATCAGATGCTTCCTCTCACCCTTACACATTACCGATGTTTCAAGCTGCCCACCCACAACTCTGGCAGCTATTCAACCATGACAGGCACATCACCCAGACACACGTCCTGCTTTCTTGCAGGAGAAGGTGGCGCATATCAAGAGGCAGCAAGTGGCCGTGGCATTCAGCCCTCGAGCCTGTTCCACCATTCAATGAGATCATGGTGGACCTGTGACCTAACTCCATATACCTGCCTTAGCCCCATATCCCTTAATACCCTTGGTTCACAGAAATCTATCAATCTCAGATTTAACATTCACAAGTGAGCTAGCATCAACTGCCGTCTGCAGAAGAGCGTTCCAAACGTCTCCCACCCTTTGCGTATAGAAGCATTTCCTGACTTCACTCCTGCACGTCCTGGCTCTAATGTTAGGCTGTGTCCCCGCGTCCTAGTATTGAAGTTTAGGAGACCTCCAAAAACAGTTACAAATGTCTCGGCAGCCTGACGCAATAATCCAGCACCGAACCTGTAAATCCTGCATGGCCCCTTTAAATAGCGCCAGTGGGGGGTCCTCCAGGCACTCCAAGACACATTCAGATAGTTAGGGTTAAGACTGCGTTGAATTGAGCGTTAAGTGCCAAAATGATGTCTATCACTTTAATTCAGCGTTGCACACTGATTGAACCATTTTCTCCCTACTTTACATGATTCCAGCGTTCGTTATCTGCACCTGCGCTATCTCCTATACCAAGATTGCGGCTGGCGCTGGAAATATGCGAGCGCAACCAAGACGCCATCTTGGATGTTGGAGAGGCCGTGTAGCACCGAAACAACGGGCGCTACACGGCCCAATTTAGCGCCCTTTCTGTCCAAGCTTTGTCAATATTACGATGGGACTGTGACTGTCATACAAATTCATGTCATAGTATCATCATAGGTACAGCACAGGAGGAGGCCATTCAGCCCATCGTGCCTGTGCTGGCTCTTTGAAAGAGCTATCCAATTAGTCCCATTCCCCTGCTCTTTCCCCATAGCCCCGTAAATATTTTCCTTCGAGTATTTATCTAATTCCCTTTTGAAAGTTATTATTGAATCTGCTTCCACCGCCCTTTCAGGCAGCGCATTCCAGATCAGAACAACTCACTGCGTAAAAAAATTTTTCCTCATGTCATCTCTGGCTCTTTTGCCAATCACCTTAAATCTGTCCCCTCTGGTTACCGACACTTCTGCCACTGGAAACAGTTTCTCCTTATTTGCTCTATCAAAACCGTTTATGATTTGGAACATCTCTATCAAATCTCCCCTTAACCTTCTTTGTTCTGAGGAGAACAATCCCAGCTTTTCCAATCTCTCCACATAACTGAAGACCCTCATCCCTGGTACCATTCTAGTAAATCTCCTCTGCACCCTCTCTAAGGCCTTGACATCCTTCCTAAAGTGCGGTGCCCAGAATTGAACACAATACTCCAGCTGAGGCCTAACCAGTGTTTTATAAAGGTTTAGCATAACTTGCTTGTTTTTGTACTCTGTTAATAAAGCCCGGGATCTTTTTTAACAGCCTTCTCAACTTGTCCTGCCACCTTCAAAGATTTGTGTGTCCGCACCCCCAGGTCTCTCTGTTTCTGCACCCCCTTTAAAATTGTACCATTTTGTTTATATTGTCTCTCTTCATTCTTCCTACCAAAATGCAACACTTCACACTTCTCTGCGTTAAATTCCATCTGCCATGTGTCTGCCCATTTCACCAGTCTGTCTCTGTCCTCCTGAAGTCTGTTACGATCCTCCACATTGTTTATTACATTTCCGAGTTTCTTGTCATCTGCAACCTTTGAAATTATACCCTCTGTCCAAGGTTTGTCCACAATACAATAGGACTGTCCAAGGTTTTGGTGCGGTGGTGGTGTGGCCCTTACCACCAAATCACACTTTGGTCTGTCCCCCTACTCCTCTGGCACCTTCTCTTCCTTTGAGCATCTCACCTTGTTTCACCCCTCACGCCTCTCCTTTAAAATCCTCGTTCTCTACCACCCACCCAAGCACCACGCCAAGAATCTCACCGAGATATCTTCACTGCTTTCCTCCCTCAGCCTCTGCACTGAGCGACTCCTCATGCTCTCTCTCCTCATGCTCTCTCTCCTCATGCTCTCTCTCCTCATGCTCTCTCTCCTCATGCTCTCTCTCCTCATGCTCTCTCTCCTCATGCTCTCTCTCCTCTGAGTTCACTGCCCTCCTATCCACCCTTAATCTCTCCCTCCACTTAACCTCCCCTACCCATATTCACGGCCACCTCCTCGACCTTGCCATTTCACATGGCCTCTCTACTCCCATCATGTCAATCATGGATAAAGCCATTTCTGATCACTTTCTTGTATCCCTCTCCACCCACACCCACACCCCCCCTTCCCCCTCCCAACCCCACTTCCTTCTGTGCCCGCCCCTGGAAGAAACTCTTTTCCCGCCCCCCCAAGTCACAACAGCACTTTCAAATTCCCAACTGTCTAGTCTTTGGCCCTCCATTCACCACAATATTTCTGCAGCTACCGATCTGCTCAATCACACCCTCACCTCCACCTTTGATGCCCTTGTCCCCATTAAAACCATTACTCTCTCTCACCCTGGTCGTTCCCCTTGGTATCCGCTCCCTTAAGTCCAAGGGATGCAGACTTGAACGTTTATAGCGGACAACTGGTTTAGCCATTCATTGCCAGATCGGGCTGGACCACATAAAGCAGCATCGGGTCGTGCTCTCCTCTGCCAAAACTGCTCACTATTCCAGGATCATCCTGGAATGCAAAAATAACCTCCGGTTTCTCTTCACTACAAACTGTCTTCTTTCACCCCTCTCCCCTGCCCCCTCCACCCTCACCTCCAACGAAAAGTGCAAGGAGCTCATGGACTTCTTTATCCCTAAGATGGAGACCATCCGTTCAGCTGCCTCTGCCACTACCCGCCTTTCCGCTAGCCCACCAAGCCAAACTTCCCCTCCGGTTCCTCTCTGCCCCAGACCTGATCTCTCATTTTTCTCTAGTTTCTCTCCTATCTCCCCTCATACCCTCTTCGAGCTAATCTTGACAATGAGACCCACCTCCTGCTCCCTCGACCCTGTTCCCACTAAATTGCTGAATTATAGATTATTGTGACTAGTATAGATCATTGTGTTTATTATAGTTCATTGTGATTATTATAGATCATTGTGATTATTATAGATCATTGTGATTATTATAGATCATTGTGATTATTATAGATCATTGTGATTATTACAGATCATTGAGATTATTATAGATCATTGTGTTTATTATAGATCATTGTGATTATTATAGATCATTGTGATTATTACAGATCATTGAGATTATTATAGATCATTGTGTTTATTATAGATCATTGTGTTTATTATAGTTCATTGTGATTATTATAGTTCATTGTGATTATTATAGATCATTGTGATTATTATAGATCATTGTGATTATTATAGTTCATTGTGATTATTATAGATCATTGTGATTATTACAGATCATTGAGATTATTATAGATCATTGTGTTTATTATAGATCATTGTGATTATTATAGATCATTGTGATTATTATAGATCATTGTGATTATTATAGATTGTTGTGATTATTATAGATCATTGTGATTATTACAGTTCATTGTGATTATTACAGTTCATTGTGATTATTATAGATCATTGTGATTATTATAGATCATTGTGATTATTATAGATTGTTGTGATTATTATAGATCATTGTGATTATTACAGTTCATTGTGATTATTACAGTTCATTGTGATTATTATAGATCATTGTGATTATTACAGATCATTGTGATTATTATAGATCATTGTGATTATTACAGTTCATTGAGATTATTATAGATCATTGTGATTATTATAGATCATTGTGATTATTATAGATTGTTGTGATTATTATAGATCATTGTGATTATTATAGATCGTTGTGATTATTATAGATCATTGTGATTATTATACATTGTTGTGATTATTATAGATCATTGTGATTATTATAGATCATTGTAATTATTATAGATCATTGTGATTATTATAGATCGTTGTGATTATTATAGATCATTGAGATTATTATAGCTCTTTGTGATTATTATAGATCATTGTGATTATTATAGATTGTTGTGATTATGATAGATCATTGTGATTATTATAGTTCATTGTGATTATTATAGATCATTGTGATTATTATAGATCGTTGTGATGATTATAGATCATTGTGATTATTATAGATCATTGTGTTTATTATAGATTGTTGTGATTATTATAGATCTTAGTGATTATTATAGATTGTTGTGATTATTATAGATCATTGTGATTATTATAGAACGTTGTGATTATTATAGTTCATTGTGATTATTATAGATCATTGTGATTATTATAGATTGTTGTGATTATTATAGATCATTGTGATTATTATAGATCGTTGTGATTATTACAGATCATTGTGATTATAATAGTTCATTGTGATTATTACAGATCATTGTGATTATTATAGTTCATTGTGATTATTATAGATCATTGTGATTATGACAGATCATTGTGATTATTATAGATCATTGTGATTATTACAGATCATTGTGATTATTATAGATCATTGTGATTATTATAGTTCGTTGTGATTATTACAGATCATTGTGATTATTATAGATCATTGTGATTATTATAGATCATTGAGATTATTATAGATCATTGTGATTATTATAGATCGTTGTGATTATTATAGATCATTGCGATTATTATAGATCATTGTGATTATTACAGTTCATTGTGATTATTATAGATCGTTGTGATTATTATAGATCATTGTAATTATTATAGATCATTGTGATTATTATAGATCATTGTGTTTATTATAGATTGTTGTGATTATTATAGTTCATTGTGATTATTATAGATCATTGTGTTTATTATAGATTGTTGTGATTATTATAGTTCATTGTGATTATTATAGATCGTTGTGATTATTATAGATCATTGTGATTATTATAGTTCATTGTGATTATTATAGATCATTGTGATTATTATAGATCATTGAGATTATTATAGATCATTGAGATTATTATAGATCATTGTGATTATTATAGATCATTGTGATTATTACAGATCATTGTGATTATTACAGTTCATTGTGATTATTATAGATCATTGTGATTATTATAGATCATTGTGGTTATTATAGATCATTGTGATTATTACAGATCATTGAGATTATTATAGATCATTGTGGTTATTATAGATCATTGAGATTATTATAGATCATTGTGATTATTATAGATCATTGTGGTTATTATCGATCATTGTGATTATTATAGATCATTGAGATTATTATAGATCATTGTGGTTATTATAGATCATTGAGATTATTATAGATCATTGTGTTTATTATAGATTGTTGTGATTATTATAGTTCATTGTGATTATTATAGATCATTGTGATTATTATAGATTGTTGTGATTATTATAGTTCATTGTGATTATTATAGATCATTGTGTTTATTATAGATTGTTGTGATTATTATAGTTCATTGTGATTATTATAGATCATTGTGTTTATTATAGATTGTTGTGATTATTATAGTTCATTGTGATTATTATAGATCGTTGTGATTATTATAGATCATTGTGATTATTATAGTTCATTGTGATTATTATAGATCATTGTGATTATTATAGATCATTGAGATTATTATAGATCATTGAGATTATTATAGATCATTGTGATTATTATAGATCATTGTGATTATTACAGATCATTGTGATTATTACAGTTCATTGTGATTATTATAGATCATTGTGATTATTATAGATCATTGTGGTTATTATAGATCATTGTGATTATTACAGATCATTGAGATTATTATAGATCATTGTGGTTATTATAGATCATTGAGATTATTATAGATCATTGTGATTATTATAGATCATTGTGGTTATTATCGATCATTGTGATTATTATAGATCATTGAGATTATTATAGATCATTGTGGTTATTATAGATCATTGAGATTATTATAGATCATTGTGTTTATTATAGATTGTTGTGATTATTATAGATCATTGTGATTATTACAGATCATTGAGATTATTATAGATCATTGTGGTTATTATAGATCATTGAGATTATTATAGATCATTGTGATTATTATAGATCATTGTGGTTATTATCGATCATTGTGATTATTATAGATCATTGAGATTATTATAGATCATTGTGGTTATTATAGATCATTGAGATTATTATAGATCATTGTGTTTATTATAGATTGTTGTGATTATTATAGTTCATTGTGATTATTATAGTTCATTGTGATTATTATAGATTGTTGTGATTATTATAGATCATTGTGATTATTATAGACCATTGTGATTATTATAGTTCATTGTGATTATTATAGATCATTGTGATTATTATAGATTGTTGTGATTATTATAGATCATTGTGATTATTATAGATCATTGTGATTATTATAGATTGTTGTGATTATTACAGTTCATTGTGAATATTATAGATCATTGTGATTATTATAGATCATTGTGATTATTATAGCTCATTGTGATTATTATAGTTCATTGTGATTATTATAGATCGTTGTGATTATTATAGATCATTGTGATTATTATAGTTCATTGTGATTATTATAGATCGTTGTGATTATTATAGATCATTGTGATTATTGTAGATCATTGAGATTATTATAGATCATTGTGATTATTATAGATTGTTGTGATTATTATAGATCATTGTGATTATTATACTTCATTGTGATTATTATAGATCATTGTGATTATTATAGATCGTTGTGATTATTATAGATCATTGTGATTATTATAGATCATTGTGATTATTATAGATCGTTGTGATTATTATAGATCATTGTGATTATTATAGATCATTGTGATTATTATAGTTGATTGTGATTATTATAGATCATTGTGATTATTATAGATCATTGTGATTATTATCGATCATTGTGTTTTTTATAGATTGTTGTGATTATTATAGATCATTGTGATTATTATAGTTCATTGTGATTATTATAGATCATTGTGATTATTATAGATCATTGTGATTATTATAGATTGTTGTGATTATTATAGATCTTTGTGATTATTATAGATCATTGTGATTATTATAGATTGTTGTGATTATTATAGTTCATTGTGATTATTATAGATCATTGTGATTATTATAGATTGTTGTGATTATTATAGATCATTGTGATTATTATAGATCATTGTGATTATTATAGATCATTGTGATTATTAAAGATCATTGTGTTTATTATAGATTGTTGTGATTATTATAGATCATTGTGATTATTATAGATCGTTGTGATTATTATAGCTCATTGTGATTATTATAGTTCATTGTGATTATTATAGATCGTTGTGATTATTATAGATCATTGTGATTATTATAGTTCATTGTGATTATTATAGATCATTGTGATTATTATAGATCGTTGTGATTATTATAGATCATTGTGATTATTGTAGATCATTGAGATTATTATAGATCATTGTGATTATTATAGATTGTTGTGATTATTATAGATCATTGTGATTATTATAGATCATTGTGATTATTATAGTTGATTGTGATTATTATAGATCATTGTGATTATTATAGATCATTGTGATTATTATAGATTGCTGTGATTATTATAGATCATTGTGATTATTATAGATCATTGTGTTTATTATAGATTGTTGTGATTATTATAGATCATTGTGATTATTATAGATCGTTGTGATTATTATAGATCATTTTGATTATTATAGTTCATTGTGATTATTATAGATCATTGTGATTATTATAGATCATTGTGTTTATTATAGATCGTTGTGATTATTATAGATCATTGTGATTATTATAGATCATTGTGATTATTATAGATCATTGTGTTTATTATAGATTGTTGTGATCATTATAGATCATTGTGATTATTATAGATCATTGTGATTATTATAGATTGTTGTGATTATTATAGATCATTATGATTATTTTAGATCATTGTGATTATTATAGATCATTGTGTTTATTATAGATTGTTGTGATCATTATAGATCATTGTGATTATTATAGATTGTTGTGATTATTATAGATCATTGTGTTTATTATAGATTGTTGTGATTATTATAGATCGTTGTGATTATTATAGTTCATTGTGATTATTATCGATCATTGTGATTATTATAGATCATTGTGATTATTATAGATCATTGTGTTTATTATAGATCGTTGTGATTATTATAGATCGTTGTGATTATTATAGTTCATTGTGATTATTATAGATCATTGTGTTTATTATAGATTGTTGTGATTATTATAGATCGTTGTGATTATTATAGTTCATTGATTATTATAGATCATTGTGATTATTATAGATCATTGTGATTATTATAGTTCATTGTGATTATTATAGATCGTTGTGATTATTACAGATCATTGTGATTATTATAGATCATTGTGATTATTATAGATCATTGTGATTATTACAGATCATTGTGATTATTGTAGATCATTGTGATTATTATAGTTCATTGTGATTATTATAGATCATTGTGATGATTGCAGATCATTGTGATTATTATCGATCATTGTGATTATTATAGATCGTTGTGATTATTACAGATCATTGTGATTATTATAGTTCATTGTGATTATTATAGATCATTGTGATTATTATAGATCGTTGTGATTATTACAGATCATTGTGATTATTATAGATCATTGTGATTATATAGATCATTGTGATTATTATAGATCATTGTGATTATTATAGTTCATTGTGATTATTATAGATCATTGTGATTATTATAGTTCATTGTGATTAGTATAGATTGTTGTGATTATTATAGATCGTTGTGATTATTATAGTTCATTGTGATTATTATAGATTATTGTTTTTATTATAGATTTTTGTGATTATTATAGATCATTGTGATTATTATAGTTCATTGTGATTATATAGATCATTGTGATTATTATAGATCATTGTGATTATTATAGTTCATTGTGATTATTATAGATCATTGTGATTATTATAGTTCATTGTGATTATTATAGATCGTTGTGATTATTATAGATCATTGTGATTATTAAAGATTGTTGTGATTATTATAGATCATTGTGATTATTATAGTTCATTGTGATTATTATAGATCGTTGTGATTATTATAGTTCATTGTGATTATTATAGATCATTGTGATTATTATAGATCATTGTGATTATTATAGATCATTGTGATTATTATGGATCGTTGTGATTATTACAGATCATTGTGATTATTATAGATCATTGTGATTATTATAGATCATTGTGATTATTACAGATCATTGTGATTATTGTAGATCATTGTGATTATTATAGTTCATTGTGATTATTATAGATCATTGTGATTATTACAGATCATTGTGATTATTATCGATCATTGTGATTATTATAGATTGTTGTGATTATTACAGATCATTGTGATTATTATAGTTCATTGTGATTATTATAGATCATTGTGATTATTATAGATCGTTGTGATTATTACAGATCATTGTGATTATTATAGATCATTGTGATTATACAGATCATTGTGATTATTATAGATCATTGTGATTATTATAGTTCATTGTGATTATTATAGATCATTGTGATTATTATAGATCATTGTGATTATTATAGTTCATAGTCATTAGTATAGATTGTTGTGATTATTATAGATCGTTGTGATTATTATAGATCATTGTGATTATTATAGTTCATTGTGATTATTATAGATTATTGTTTTTATTATAGATTGTTGTGATTATTATAGATCATTGTGATTATTACAGTTCATTGTGATTATATGGATCATTGTGATTATTATAGATTGTTGTGATTATTATAGATCATTATGATTATTTTAGATCATTGTGATTATTATAGATCATTGTGTTTATTATAGATTGTTGTGATCATTATAGATCATTGTGATTATTATAGATCGTTGTGATTATTATAGATCATTGTGTTTATTATAGATTGTTGTGATTATTATAGATCGTTGTGATTATTATAGTTCATTGTGATTATTATAGATCATTGTGATTATTATAGATCATTGTGTTTATTATAGATCGTTGTGATTATTATAGATCGTTGTGATTATTATAGTTCATTGTGATTATTATAGATCATTGTGTTTATTATAGATTGTTGTGATTATTATAGATCATTGTGATTATTATAGATCATTGTGATTATTATAGTTCATTGTGATTATTATAGATCGTTGTGATTATTACAGATCATTGTGATTATTATAGATCATTGTGATTATTATAGATCATTGTGATTATTACAGATCATTGTGATTATTGTAGATCATTGTGATTATTATAGTTCATTGTGATTATTATAGATCATTGTGATTATTACAGATCATTGTGATTATTATCGATCATTGTGATTATTATAGATCGTTGTGATTATTACAGATCATTGTGATTATTATAGTTCATTGTGATTATTATAGATCATTGTGATTATTATAGATCGTTGTGATTATTACAGATCATTGTGATTATTATAGATCATTGTGATTATATAGATCATTGTGATTATTATAGTTCATTGTGATTATTATAGATCATTGTGATTATTATAGTTCATTGTGATTATTATAGATCATTGTGATTATTATAGATCATTGTGATTATTATAGATCATAGTGATTAGTATAGATTGTTGTGATTATTATAGATCGTTGTGATTATTATAGATCATTGTGATTATTATAGATTATTGTTTTTATTATAGATTGTTGTGTTTATTATAGATCATTGTGATTATTATAGTTCATTGTGATTATATAGATCATTGTGATTATTATAAATCATTGTGATTATTATAGTTCATTCTGATTATTATAGATCATTGTGATTATTATAGTTCATTGTGATTATTATAGATCGTTGTGAATATTATAGATCATTGTGATTATTAAAGATTGTTGTGATTATTATAGATCATAGTGATTATTATAGTTCATTGTGATTATTATAGATCGTTGTGATTATTATAGTTCATTGTGATTATTATAGATCATTGTGATTATTATAGATCATTGTGATTATTATGGATCATTGTGATTATTACAGATCATTGTGATTATAATAGATCATTGTGATTATTATAGATCATTGTGATTATTACAGATCATTGTGATTATTGTAGATCATTGTGATTATTATAGTTCATTGTGATTATTATAGATCATTGTGATTATTACAGATCATTGTGATTATTATCGATCATTGTGATTATTATAGATCGTTGTGATTATTACAGATCATTGTGATTATTATAGTTCATTGTGATTATTATAGATCATTGTGATTATTATAGATCGTTGTGATTATTACAGATCATTGTGATTATTATAGATCATTGTGATTATATAGATCATTGTGATTATTATAGATCATTGTGATTATTATAGTTCATTGTGATTATTATAGATCATTGTGATTATTATAGTTCATTGTGATTATTATAGATCATTGTGATTATTATAGTTCATAGTGATTAGTATAGATTGTTGTGATTATTATAGATCGTTGTGATTATTATAGATCATTGTGATTATTATAGTTCATTGTGATTATTATAGATTATTGTTTTTATTATAGATTGTTGTGATTATTATAGATCATTGTGATTATTATAGTTCATTGTGATTATATAGATCATTGTGATTATTATAGTTCATTGTGATTATTATAGATCATTGTGATTATTATAGTTCATTGTGATTATTATAGATCGTTGTGATTATTATAGATCATTGTGATTATTAAAGATTGTTGTGATTATTATAGATCATTGTGATTATTATAGTTCATTGTGATTATTATAGATCATTGTGATTATTATAGATTGTTGTGATTATTACAGTTCATCGTGATTATTATAGATTGTTGTGATTATTATAGATCATTGTGATTATTATAGATCATTGTGATTATTATAGATTGTTGTGATTATTATAGATCGTTGTGATTATTACAGTTCATTGTGATTATTATAGATCATTGTGATTATTATAGATCGTTGTGATTATTATAGATCGTTGTGATTATTATAGTTCATTGTGATTATTATAGATTATTTTTTTTATTATAGATTGTTGTGATTATTATAGATCTTTGTGATTATTATAGATCGTTGTGATTATTACAGATCATTGTGATTATTATAGATCATTGTGATTATTATAGTTCATTGTGATTAAATAGATCATTGTGATTATTATAGTTCATTGTGATTATTATAGATCATTGTGATTATTATAGATCATTGTGATTATTATAGATCGTTGTGATTATTACAGATCATTGTGATTATTATAGATCATTGTGATTGTTATAGTTCATTGTGATTATTATAGATCATTGTGATTATTATAGATCATTGTGATTATTATAGATCGTTGTGATTATTACAGATCGTTGTGATTATTATAGATCGTTGTGATTATTACAGATCATTGTGATTATTATAGTTCATTGTGATCATTATTGATCATTGTGATTATTATCGTTCATTGTGATTATTATAGATTGTTGTGATTATTATAGATCATTGTGATTATTATAGATGGTTGTGATTATTATAGATCATTGTGATTATTATAGATTGTTGTGATTATTATAGATCATTGTGATTATTATAGATTGTTGTGATTATTATAGATCATTGTGATTATTATAGATCATTGTGATTATTACAGATCCTTGTGATTATTGTAGATCATTGTGATTATTATAGTTCATTGTGATTATTATAGATCATTGTGATTATTACAGATCATTGTGATTATTATCGATCATTGTGATTATTATAGATCGTTGTGATTATTACAGATCATTGTGATTATTATAGTTCATTGTGATTATTATAGATCATTGTGATTATTATAGATCGTTGTGATTATTACAGATCATTGTGATTATTATAGATCATTGTGATTATATAGATCATTGTGATTATTATAGATCATTGTGATTATTATAGTTCATTGTGATTATTATAGATCATTGTGATTATTATAGTTCATTGTGATTATTATAGATCATTGTGATTATTATAGATCATTGTGATTATTATAGTTCATAGTGATTAGTATAGATTGTTGTGATTATTATAGATCGTTGTGATTATTATAGATCATTGTGATTATTATAGTTCATTGTGATTATTATAGATTATTGTTTTTATTATAGATTGTTGTGATTATTATAGATCATTGTGATTATTATAGTTCATTGTGATTATATAGATCATTGTGATTATTATAGATCATTGTGATTATTATAGTTCATTGTGATTATTATAGATCATTGTGATTATTATAGTTCATTGTGATTATTATAGATCGTTGTGATTATTATAGATCGTTGTGATTATTATAGATCATTGTGATTATTAAAGATTGTTGTGATTATTATAGATCATTGTGATTATTATAGTTCATTGTGATTATTATAGATCATTGTGATTATTATAGTTCATTGTGATTATTATAGATCATTGTGAATATTATAGTTCATTGTGATTATTATAGATCATTGTGATTATTATAGATCATTGTGATTATTATAGATTGTTGTGATTATTATAGATCATTGTGATTATTACAGTTCATTGTGATTATTATAGATCATTGTGATTATTATAGATCGTTGTGATTATTATAGATCGTTGTGATTATTATAGTTCATTGTGATTATTATAGATTGTTGTGATTATTATAGATCATTGTGATTATTATAGATCGTTGTGATTATTACAGATCATTGTGATTATTATAGATCATTGTGATTATTATAGTTCATTGTGATTATATAGATCATTGTGACTTTATAGTTCATTGTGATTATTATAGATCATTGTGATTATTATAGTTCATTGTGATTATTATAGATCATTGTGATTATTATAGTTCATTGTGATTATTATAGATCGTTGTGATTATTACAGATCATTGTGATTATTATAGATCATTGTGATTATTATAGATCATTGTGATTATTATAGTTCATTGTGATTATTATAGATCATTGTGATTATTATAGATCATTGTGATTATTATAGATCGTTGTGATTATTATAGATCATTGTGATTATTATAGATCGTTGTGATTATTACAGATCATTGTGATTATTATAGTTCATTGTGATCATTATTGATCATTGTGATTATTATCGTTCATTGTGATTATTATGGATTGTTGTGATTATTATAGATCATTGTGATTATTATAGATTGTTGTGATTATTATAGATCATTGTGATTATTATAGTTCATTGTGATTATTATAGATCATTGTGATTATTATAGATCATTGTGATTATTATAGATCGTTTTGATTATTATAGATCATTGTGATTATAAGAGATCATTGTGTTTATTATAGATCATTGTGATTATTATAGATCATTGTGATTATTATAGATCATTGTGATTATTATAGTTCATTGTGATTATTATAGATCATTGTGATTATTATGGATCATTGTGATTATTATAGATCATTGTGATTATTATAGTTCATTGTGATTATTATACATTGTTGTGATTATTATAGTTCATTGTGATTATTATACATTGTTGTGATTATTACCGATCATTGTGATTATTATAGATCATTGTGATTATTATAGTTCATTGTGATTATTATAGATCATTGTGATTATTATAGATTGTTGTGATTATTATAGATCATTGTGATTATTATAGATTGTTGTGTTTATTATAGATCGTTGTGATTATTATACATCATTGTGATTATTATAGATCATTGTGATTATTATAGTTCATTGTGATTATTATAGATCATTCTGATTATTATAGTTCATTGTGATTATTATAGATCATTGTGATTATTATAGTTCATTGTGATTATTATAGATCATTGAGATTATTATAGATCATTGAGATTATTATAGATCATTGTGATTATTATAGATCATTGTGATTATTATAGATCGTTGTGATTATTACAGATCGTTGTGATTATTATAGATCATTGTGATTGTTATAGTTCATTGTGATTATATAGATCATTGTGATTATTATAGTTCATTGTGATTATTATAGATCATTGTGATTATTATAGTTCATTGTGATTATTATAGATCATTGTGATTATTATAGATCATTGTGATTATTATAGATCGTTGTGATTATTACAGATCGTTGTGATTATTATAGATCGTTGTGATTATTACAGATCATTGTGATTATTATAGTTCATTGTGATCATTATTGATCATTGTGATTATTATCGTTCATTGTGATTATTATAGATTGTTGTGATTATTATAGATCATTGTGATTATTATAGATTGTTGTGATTATTATAGATCATTGTGATTATTATAGATTGTTGTGATTATTATAGATCATTGTGATTATTATAGATTGTTGTGATTATTATAGATCATTGTGATTATTATAGATCATTGTGATTATTACAGATCCTTGTGATTATTGTAGATCATTGTGATTATTATAGTTCATTGTGATTATTATAGATCATTGTGATTATTACAGATCATTGTGATTATTACCGATCATTGTGATTATTATAGATCGTTGTGATTATTACAGATCATTGTGATTATTATAGTTCATTGTGATTATTATAGATCATTGTGATTATTATAGATCGTTGTGATTATTACAGATCATTGTGATTATTATGGATCATTGTGATTATATAGATCATTGTGATTATTATAGATCATTGTGATTATTATAGTTCATTGTGATTATTATAGTTCATTGTGATTATTATAGATCATTGTGATTATTATAGATCATTGTGATTATTATAGATCATTGTGATTATTATAGTTCATAGTGATTAGTATAGATTGTTGTGATTATTATAGATCGTTGTGATTATTATAGATCATTGTGATTATTATAGTTCATTGTGATTATTATAGATTATTGTTTTTATTATAGATTGTTGTGATTATTATAGATCATTGTGATTATTATAGTTCATTGTGATTATATAGATCATTGTGATTATTATAGATCATTGTGATTATTATAGTTCATTGTGATTATTATAGATCATTGTGATTATTATAGTTCATTGTGATTATTATAGATCATTGTGATTATTATAGTTCATTGTGATTATTATAGATCATTGTGATTATTATAGATCATTGTGATTATTATAGATCATTGTGATTATTATAGATTGTTGTGATTATTATAGATCATTGTGATTATTACAGTTCATTGTGATTATTATAGATCATTGTGATTATTATAGATCGTTGTGATTATTATAGATCGTTGTGATTATTATAGATCGTTGTGATTATTATAGTTCATTGTGATTATTATAGATTATTTTTTTTATTGTAGATTGTTGTGATTATTATAGATCATTGTGATTATTATAGATCGTTGTGATTATTACAGATCATTGTGATTATTATAGATCATTGTGATTATTATAGTTCATTGTGATTATATAGATCATTGTGACTTTATAGTTCATTGTGATTATTATAGATCATTGTGATTATTATCGTTCATTGTGATTATTATAGATCATTGTGATTATTATAGTTCATTGTGATTATTATAGATCGTTGTGATTATTACAGATCATTGTGATTATTATCGATCATTGTGATTATTATAGTTCATTGTGATTATTATAGATCATTGTGATTATTATAGTTCGTTGTGATTATTATAGATCATTGTGATTATTATAGATCGTTGTGATTATTACAGATCATTGTGATTATTATAGTTCATTGTGATTATTATACATTGTTGTGATTATTACCGATCATTGTGATTATTATAGATCATTGTGATTATTATAGTTCATTGTGATTATTATAGATCATTGTGATTATTATAGATCATTGTGATTATTATAGATTGTTGTGATTATTATAGTTCATTGTGATTATTATAGATCATTGTGATTATTATAGATCATTGTGATTATTATAGATTGTTGTGTTTATTATAGATCGTTGTGATTATTATACATCATTGTGATTATTATAGATCATTGTGATTATTATAGTTCATTGTGATTATTATAGATCATTCTGATTATTATAGTTCATTGTGATTATTATAGTACATTGAGATTATTATAGATCATTGTGATTATTATAGATCATTGTGATTATTATAGATCGTTGAGATTATTATAGATCATTGTGATTATTATAGATTGTTGTGATTATTATAGATCATTGTGATTATTATAGATCGTTGTGATTATTACAGATCATTGTGATTATTATGGATCATTGTGATTATATAGATCATTGTGATTATTATAGATCATTGTGATTATTATAGTTCATTGTGATTATTATAGTTCATTGTGATTATTATAGATCATTGTGATTATTATAGATCATTGTGATTATTATAGTTCATAGTGATTAGTATAGATTGTTGTGATTATTATAGATCGTTGTGATTATTATAGATCATTGTGATTATTATAGTTCATTGTGATTATTATAGATTATTGTTTTTATTATAGATTGTTGTGATTATTATAGATCATTGTGATTATTATAGTTCATTGTGATTATATAGATCATTGTGATTATTATAGATCATTGTGATTATTATAGTTCATTGTGATTATTATAGATCATTGTGATTATTATAGTTCATTGTGATTATTATAGATCATTGTGATTATTATAGTTCATTGTGATTATTATAGATCATTGTGATTATTATAGATCATTGTGATTATTATAGATCATTGTGATTATTATAGATTGTTGTGATTATTATAGATCATTGTGATTATTACAGTTCATTGTGATTATTATAGATCATTGTGATTATTATAGATCGTTGTGATTATTATAGATCGTTGTGATTATTATAGATCGTTGTGATTATTATAGTTCATTGTGATTATTATAGATTATTTTTTTTATTGTAGATTGTTGTGATTATTATAGATCATTGTGATTATTATAGATCGTTGTGATTATTACAGATCATTGTGATTATTATAGATCATTGTGATTATTATAGTTCATTGTGATTATATAGATCATTGTGACTTTATAGTTCATTGTGATTATTATAGATCATTGTGATTATTATCGTTCATTGTGATTATTATAGATCATTGTGATTATTATAGTTCATTGTGATTATTATAGATCGTTGTGATTATTACAGATCATTGTGATTATTATCGATCATTGTGATTATTATAGTTCATTGTGATTATTATAGATCATTGTGATTATTATAGTTCGTTGTGATTATTATAGATCATTGTGATTATTATAGATCGTTGTGATTATTACAGATCATTGTGATTATTATAGTTCATTGTGATTATTATACATTGTTGTGATTATTACCGATCATTGTGATTATTATAGATCATTGTGATTATTATAGTTCATTGTGATTATTATAGATCATTGTGATTATTATAGATCATTGTGATTATTATAGATTGTTGTGATTATTATAGTTCATTGTGATTATTATAGATCATTGTGATTATTATAGATCATTGTGATTATTATAGATTGTTGTGTTTATTATAGATCGTTGTGATTATTATACATCATTGTGATTATTATAGATCATTGTGATTATTATAGTTCATTGTGATTATTATAGATCATTCTGATTATTATAGTTCATTGTGATTATTATAGTACATTGAGATTATTATAGATCATTGTGATTATTATAGATCATTGTGATTATTATAGATCGTTGAGATTATTATAGATCGTTGAGATTATTATAGATCGTTGTGATTATTATAGTTCATTGTGATTATGACAGTTCATTGTGATTATTATAGTTCACTGTGATTATTATAGTTCATTGTGATTATTATAGATCGTTGAGATTATTATAGATCATTGAGATTATTATAGATCATTGTGATCATTATAGATCATTGTGATTATTATAGATCATTGAGATTATTATAGTTCACTGTGATTATTATAGTTCATTGTGATTATTATAGATCATTGAGATTATTATAGATCATTGAGATTATTATAGATCATTGTGATTATTATAGATCATTGAGATTATTATAGATCATTGTGATTATTATAGTTCACTGTGATTATTATCGTTCATTGTGATTATTATAGATCATTGAGATTATTATAGATCATTGAGATTATTATAGATCGTTGTGATTATTATAGTTCATTGTGATTATTATAGATCATTGAGATTATTATAGTTCACTGTGATTATTATAGATCATTGAGATTATTATAGATCATTGAGATTATTACAGTTCACTGTGATTATTATAGTTCATTGTGATTATTATAGATCATTGAGATTATTATAGATCATTGAGATTATTATAGATCATTGAGATTATTATAGTTCATTGTGATTATGACAGTTCATTGTGATTATTATAGTTCACTGTGATTATTATAGTTCATTGTGATTATTATAGATCGTTGAGATTATTATAGATCATTGAGATTATTATAGATCATTGTGATCATTATAGATCATTGTGATTATTATAGATCATTGAGATTATTACAGTTCATTGTGATTATTATAGTTCATTGTGATTATTATAGATCATTGAGATTATTATAGATCATTGAGATTATTATATTTCACTGTGATTATTATAGTTCATTGTGATTATTATAGATCATTGAGATTATTATAGATCATTGAGATTATTATAGATCATTGAGATTATTATAGTTCATTGTGATTATTATAGTTCACTGTGATTATTATAGTTCATTGTGATTATTATAGTTCATTGAGATTATTAAAGTTCACTGTGATTATTATAGATCATTGTGATTATTATAGATCATTGAGATTATTATAGTTCACTGTGATTATTATAGTTCATTGTGGTTATTATAGTTCATTGTGATTATTATAGATCATTGAGATTATTAGAGTTCACTGTGATTATTATAGTTCATTGTGATTATTATAGTTCATTGTGATTATTATAGTTCATTGTGATTATTATATATCATTGAGATTATTATAGTTCACTGTGATTATTATAGATCATTCTGATTATTATAGATCATTGAGATTATTATAGTTCACTGTGATTTTTATAGTTCATTGTGATTATTATAGTTCATTGTGATTATTATAGATCATTCTGATTATTATAGATCATTGAGATTATTATAGATCGTTGTGATTATTATAGTTCATTGTGATTATTATAGATCATTGAGATTATTATAGATCATTGTGATTATTATAGATCATTGTGATTATTATAGTTCATTGTGATTATTATAGATCATTGAGATTATTATAGATGATTGAGATTATTATAGTTCATTGTGATTATTATAGATCATTGTGAGTTTATAGTTCATTGTGATTATTATAGATCATTGTGATTATTATGGATCATTGAGATTATTATAGATCATTGTGATCATTATAGATCATTGTGATTATTATAGATTGTTGTGATTATTATAGATCATTGTGATTATTAAAGATCATTGTGATTATTATAGATTGTTGTGATTATTATAGTTCATTGTGATTATTATAGATCATTGAGATTATTATAGATCGTTGTGATTATTATAGTTCATTGTGATTATTATAGATCATTGTGATTATTATAGATCATTGTGATTATTATAGTTCATTGTGATTATTATAGATCATTGAGATTATTATAGATCATTGTGATTATTATAGATCATTGAGATTATTATAGTTCATTGTGATTATTATAGATCATTGTGATTATTATAGTTCATTGTGATTATTATAGATCATTGTGATTATTATAGATCATTGAGATGATTATAGATCATTGTGATCATTATAGATCATTGTGATTATTATAGATTGTTGTGATTATTATAGATCGTTGTGATTATTATAGATTGTTGTGATTATTATAGCTCATTGTGATTATTATAGATCATTGTGATTATTATAGATGGTTGTGATTATTATATATCATTGTGATTATTATAGATCGTTGTGATTATTATAGTTCATTGTGATTATTATGGTTCATTGTGATTATTATAGATCATTGTGATTATTATAGATCATTGTGATTGTTATAGATCATTGTGATTATTATAGATGGTTGTGATTATTAAAGATCATTGTGATTATTATAGATCGTTGTGATTATTATAGTTCATTGTGATTATTATAGTTCATTGTGATTATTATAGATCATTGTGATTATTATAGATCATTGAAGATTATTATAGATCATTGTGATTATTATAGATCATTGTGATTATTATAGTTTGTTGTGATTATTATAGTTCATTGTGATTATTATAGTTCATTGTGATTATTATAGATTGTTGTGATTATTACAGATCATTGTGATTATTATAATTCATTGTGATTATTGTAGTTCATTGTGATTATTATAGATTGTTGTGATTATTACAGATCATTGTGATTATTACAGATCATTGTGATTATTATAGTTCATTGTGATTATTACAGATCATTGTGATTATTATAGTTCATTGTGATTGTTATAGATCATTGTGATTATTATAGATCATTGAGATTATTATAGATCATTGTGATTATTATAGATTGCTGTGATTATTATAGTTCATTGTGATTATTATCGATCATTGTGATTATTATAGTTCATTGTGATTATTATAGATCATTGTGATTATTATAGTTCATTGTGATTATTATAGATCATTGAGATTATTATAGATCATTGTGATTATTATAGTTCATTGTGATTATCATAGTTCATTGAGATTATTATAGATCATTGAGATTAATATAGATTGTTGTGATTATTATAGTTCATTGTGATTATTATAGATCATTGTGATTATTATAGATCATTGTGATTATTATAGATGGTTGTGATTATTATAGATCGTTGTGATTATTATAGATCGTTGTGATTATTATAGATGGTTGTGATTATTATAGATCGTTGTGATTATTATAGATGGTTGTGATTATTATAGATCGTTGTGATTATTATAGATGGTTGTGATCATTATAGATCGTTGTGATTATTATAGATCGTTGTGATTATTATAGATCATTGTGATTATTATAGATCATTGAAGATTATTATAGATCATTGTGATTATTATAGATCATTGTGATTATTATAGATTGTTGTGATTATTATTGTTCATTGTGATTATTATAGTTCATTGTGATTATTATAGATTGTTGTGATTATTACAGATCATTGTGATTATTACAGATCATTGTGATTATTACAGATCATTGTGATTATTATAGATCATTGTGATTATTATAGTTCATTGTGATTATTACAGATCATTGTGATTATTATAGATCATTGTGATTATTATAGTTCATTGTGATTATTACCGATCATTGTGATTATTATAGATCATTGTGATTATTATAGTTCATTGTGATTATTACCGATCATTGTGATTATTATAGATCATTGTGATTATTATAGTTGATTGTGATTATCATAGTTCATTGAGATTATTATAGATCATTGAGATTATTATAGTTCATTGTGAATATTATAGTTCATTGTGATTATTATAGATCATTGAGATTATTATAGATCATTGTGATTATTATAGTTCATTGTGATTATTATAGATCATTGTGATTATTATAGTTGATTGTGATTATCATAGTTCATTGTGATTATTATAGATCATTGTGATTATTATAGATCATTGTGATTTTTATAGTTCATTGTGATTATCATCGTTCATTGTGATTATTATAGATCATTGAGATTATTATAGTTCATTGTGATTATTATAGATCATTGTGATTATTATAGATCATTGTGATTATTATAGTTCATTGTGATTATTATAGATCATTGTGATTATTATAGTTCATTGTGATTATTATAGTTCATTGTGATTATCAGAGTTCATTGTGATTATTATGGATCATTGTGATTATTATAGATTGTTGTGATTATTATAGATCATTGTGATTATTATAGATCATTGTGATTATTATAATTCATTGTGATTATTATATTTCATTGTGATTATTATAGATCATTGTGCTTATTATGGATCATTGTGATTATTATAGATTGTTGTGATTATTATAGATCATTGTGATTATTATAGTTCATTGTGATTATTATAGATCATTGTGATTATTATAGATCATTGTGATTATTATAGATGGTTGTGATTATTACTGATCATTGTGATTATTATAGATCATTGTGATTATTATAGATTGTTGTGATTATTACAGATCGTTGTGATTATTATAGATCATTGTGATTATTATAGATTGTTGTGATTATTACAGATCATTGTGATTATTACAGATCATTGTGATTATTATAGATCATTGTGATTATTATAGATCGTTGTGATTATTATAGTTCATTGTGATTATTATAGATCATTGTGATTATTATAGTTCATTGTGATTATTATAGATTGTTGTGATTATTTTGATCATTGTGATTATTATAGTTCATTGTGATTATTATAGATCATTGTGATTATTATAGTTCATTGTGATTATTATAGATCATTGTAATTATTATAGTTCATTTTGATTATTATAGATCATTGTGATTATTATAGTTCATTGTGATTATTATAGATTGTTGTGATTATTTTGATCATTGTGATTATTATAGATCATTGTGATTATTATAGATCATTGTGATTATTATAGATTGTTGTGATTATTATAGATCATTGTGATTATTATAGATCATTGTGATTATTATAGATCGTTGTGATTATTATAGATCATTGTGATTATTATAGTTCATTTTGATTATTATAGATCATTGTTATTATTATAGATTGTTGTGATTATTATAGATCATTGTGATTATTATAGATCATTGTGATTATTATAGTTCATTGTGATTATTATAGATCGTTGTGATTATTTTCGTTCATTGTGATTATTATAGATCGTTGTGATTATTATAGATCGTTGTGATTATTATAGATCGTTGTGATTATTATAGATCATTGTGTTTATTATGGATTGTTGTGATTATTATAGATCATTGTGATTATTATAGATCATTGTGATTATTGTAGATCATTGTGATTATTATAGATTGTTGTGATTATTATAGTTCATTGTGATTATTATCGATTGTTGTGATTATTATAGATTGTTGTGATTATTATAGTTCATTGTGATTATTATAGATCGTTGTGATTATTATAGATCATTGTGATTATTATAGATTTTTGTGATTATTATAGTTCATTGTGATTATTATAGATCATTGTGATTATTATAGATCATTGTGATTATTATAGATTGTTGTGTTTATTATAGATTGTTGTGATTATTATAGATCATTGTGATTATTATCGATTGTTGTGATTATTATAGATCATTGTGATTATTATAGATCATTGTGATTATTATAGATTGTTGTGATTATTATAGATCATTGTGATTATTATAGATTGTTGTGATTATTATAGATCATTGTGATTATTATAGTTCATTGTGATTATTATAGATCATTGTGATTATTATAGATTGTTGTGATTATTATAGATCATTGTGATTATTATAGATCATTTTGATTATTATAGATCATTGTGATTATTATAGATCATTGTGATTATTATAGATTGTTGTGATTATTATAGATCATTGTGATTATTATAGATCATTTTGATTATTATAGATCATTGTGATTATTATAGATCATTGTGATTATTATAGATCGTTGTGATTATTATAGATCGTTGTGATTATTATAGATCATTGAAGATTATTATAGATCATTGTGATTATTATAGATCATTGTGTTTATTATAGATTGTTGTGATTATTATAGTTCATTGTGATTATTATAGATTGTTGTGATTATTACAGATCATTGTGATTATTACAGATCATTGTGATTATTATAGATCATTGTGATTATTATAGATTGTTGTGATTCTTATTGTTCATTGTGATTATTATAGATCATTGTGATTATTATAGATCATTGTGTTTATTATAGATCGTTGTGATTATAATAGATCGTTGTGATTATTATAGATCATTGTGATTATTATAGTTCATTGTGATTATTATAGATCATTGTGATTATTATAGATCATTGTGATTATTATAGATCATTTTGATTATTATAGATCATTGTGATTATTATAGATTGTTGTGATTATTATAGATCATTGTGATTATTATAGATCATTTTGATTATTATAGATCATTGTGATTATTAAAGATCATTGTGATTATTATAGATCATTGTGATTATTATAGATCGTTGTGATTATTATAGATCATTGAAGATTATTATAGATCATTGTGATCATTATAGATCATTGTGATTATTATAGATCATTGTGATTATTATAGATCATTGTTTTTATTGCAGATTGTTGTGATTATTATTGTTCATTGTGATTATTATAGTTCATTCTGATTATTATAGATTGTTGTGATTATTACAGATCATTGTGATTATTATAGATCTTTGTGATTATTATAGATTGTTGTGATTATTATAGTTCATTGAGATTATTATAGATCATTGTGTTTATTATAGATCGTTGTGATTATAATAGATCATTGTGATTATTATAGATCATTGTGATTATTATAGTTCATTGTGATTATTATAGATCATTGTGATTATTATAGATTGTTGTGATTATTATAGATCATTGTGATTATGATAGATCATTTTGATTATTATAGATCATTGTGATTATTATAGATCATTGTGATTATTATAGATTGTTGTGATTATTATAGATCATTGTGATTATTATAGATCATTTTGATTATTATAGATCATTGTGATTATTAAAGATCATTGTGATTATTATAGATCATTGTGATTATTATAGATCGTTGTGATTATTATAGATCATTGAAGATTATTATAGATCATTGTGATCATTATAGATCATTGTGATTATTATAGATCATTGTGATTATTATAGATCATTGTTTTTATTGCAGATTGTTGTGATTATTATTGTTCATTGTGATTATTATAGTTCATTGTGATTATTATAGATTGTTGTGATTATTACAGAGCATTGTGATTATTATAGATCTTTGTGATTATTATAGATTGTTGTGATTATTACAGATCATTGTGATTATTATAGATCATTGTGATTATTATAGATCATTGTGATTATTATAGATTGTTGTGATTATTATAGTTCATTGTGATTATTATAGTTCATTGTGATTATTATAGTTCATTGTGATTATTATGGATCATTGAGATTATTATAGATCATTGTGATTATTATAGTTCATTGTGACTATTATAGATCATTGTGATTATTATAGATCATTGTGATTATTATAGTTCATTGTGATTATTATCGTTCATTGTGATTATTATAGATCATTGAGATTATTATACATCATTGTGATTATTATAGTTCATTGTGATTATCATAGTTCATTGTGATTATTATAGATCATTGAGATTATTATAGATCATTGTGATTATTATAGTTCATTGTGATTATTATCGATAATTGTGATTATTATAGTTCATTGTGATTATCATAGTTCATTGTGATTATTATAGATCATTGAGATTATTATAGATCATTGTGATTATTATAGATCATTGTGATTATTATAGTTCATTGTGATTATCATCGTTCATTGTGATTATTATAGATCATTGAGATTATTATAGTTCATTGTGGTTATTATAGATCATTGTGATTATTATAGTTCATTGTGATTATTATAGATCATTGTGATTTTTATAGTTCATTGTGATTATCATAGTTCATTGTGATTATTATGGATCATTGTGATTATTATAGATTGTTGTGATTATTATAGATCATTGTGATTATTATAATTCATTGTGATTATTAGAGTTCATTGTGATTATTATAGATCATTGTGATTATTATGGATCATTGTGATTATTATAGATTGTTTTGATTATTATAGATCATTGTGATTATTATAGTTCATTGTGATTATTATAGATCATTGTGATTATTATAGATCATTGTGATTATTATAGATTGTTGTGATTATTACAGATCATTGTGATTATTATAGATCATTGTGATTATTATAGATCATTGTGATTATTATAGATTGTTGTGATTATTACAGATCGTTGTGATTATTATAGATCATTGTGATTATTATAGATTGTTGTGATTATTACAGATCATTGTGATTATTACAGATCATTGTGATTATTATAGATCGTTGTGATTATTATAGTTCATTGTGATTATCATAGATTGTTGTGATTATTTTGATCATTGTGATTATTACAGATCATTGTGATTATTATAGATCATTGTGATTATTACAGATCATTGTGATTAATATAGATCATTGTGATTATTACAGATCATTGTGATTATTTTAGTTCATTGTGATTATCATAGTTCATTGTGATTATTATGGATCATTGTGATTATTATAGATTGTTGTGATTATTATAGATCATTGTGATTATTATAATTCATTGTGATTATTGTAGTTCATTGTGATTCTTATAGATCATTGTGATTATTATGGATCATTGTGATTATTATAGATTGTTTTGATTATTATAGATCATTGTGATTATTATAGATCATTGTGATTATTATAGATTGTTGTGATTATTACAGATCATTGTGATTATTATAGATCATTGTGATTATTATAGATCATTGTGATTATTATAGATCATTGTGATTATTATAGATTGTTGTGATTATTACAGATCGTTGTGATTATTATAGATCGTTGTGATTATTATAGATTGTTGTGATTGTTACAGATCATTGTGATTATTATAGATCATTGTGATTATTATAGATCGTTGTGATTATTATAGTTCATTGTGATTATTATAGATTGTTGTGATTATTTTGATCATTGTGATTATTACAGATCATTGTGATTATTATAGATCATTGTGATTATTACAGATCATTGTGATTATTATAGATCATTGTGATTATTATAGTTCATTGTGATTATTATAGATCATTGTGATTATTATAGATTGTTGTGATTATTATAGATCATTGTGATTATTATAGTTCATTGTGATTATTATAGATCATTGTGTTTATTATAGATCGTTGTGATTATTATAGATCTTTGTGATTATTATAGATCATTGTGATTATTATAGATCATTGTGATTATTATAGTTCATTGTGATTATTATAGATTGTTGTGATTATTATAGATCATTGTGATTATTATAGATCATTTTGATTATTATAGATCATTGTGATTATTATAGATCATTGTGATTATTATAGATCATTGTGATTATTATAGATCATTTTGATTATTATAGATCATTGTGATTATTATAGATCATTGTGATTATTATAGTTCATTGTGTTTATTATAGATCATTGTGATTATTATGGATCATTGTGATTATTATAGATCATTGTGATTATTATAGATCGTTGTGATTAATACAGATCATTGTGATTAATACAGATCATTGTGATTATTATAGATCATTGTGATTATTATAGATTGTTGTGATTATTATAGATCATTGTGATTATTATAGATTGTTGTGATTATTACAGATCGTTGTGATTATTATAGATCGTTGTGATTATTATAGATCATTGTGATTATTATAGATCATTGTGATTATTATAGATTGTTGTGATTATTATAGATCATTGTGATTATTATAGATCATTTTGATTATTATGGATCATTGTGATTATTATAGATTGTTGTGATTATTATAGATTGTTGTGATTATTATCGTTCATTGTGATTATTATAGTTCATTTTGATTATTATGGATCATTGTGATTATTATAGATTGTTGTGATTATTATAGATTGTTGTGATTATTATGGATCATTGTGATTATTATAGATCATTGTGATTATTATAGTTAATTTTGATTATTAAAGATCATTGTGTTTATTATCGATCATTGTGATTATTATAGATCATTGTGATTATTATAGATTGTTGTGATTATTATAGATCATTGTGATTATTATAGATCATTGTGATTATTATAGATTGTTGTGATTATTATAGTTCATTGTGATTATTATAGTTCATTGTGATTATTATAGATCATTGTGATTATTATAGATCATTGTGATTATTATAGATCATTGTGATTATTATAGATCATTGTGATTATTATAGATCATTGTGATTATTATAGTTCATTTTGGTTATTATAATTCATTGTGTTTATTATAGATTGTTGTGATTATTATAGATCATTGTGATTATTATAGATCGTTGTGATTATTATAGATCATTGTGATTATTATAGATCATTGTGATTATTATAGTTCAATGAGATTATTATCGATCATTGTGTTTATTATAGATTGTTGTGATTATTATAGATCATTGTGATTATTATCGATCATTGTGATTGTTATAGATCATTGTGATTATTATAGATCGTTGTGATTATTATAGATCATTGTGATTATTATAGATCGTTGTGATTATTATAGATCATTGTGATTATTATAGTTCATTGAGATTATTATTGATCATTGTGTTTATTATAGATTGTTGTGATTATTATAGATCATTGTGATTATTATAGATCGTTGTGATTATTATAGATCATTGAGATTATTATAGATCATTGTGATTATTATAGATCATTGTGATTATTATAGATCGTTGTGATTATTATAGATCATTGTGATTATTATAGATCATTGTGATTATTATAGATCATTGTGATTATTGTAGATCATTGTGATTATTATAGATCGTTGTGATTATTATAGATCATTGTGATTATTATAGATCGTTGTGATTATTATACATCATTGTGATTATTATAGATCGTTGTGATTGTTATAGATCATTGTGATTATTATAGTTCATTGAGATTATTATAGATTGTTGTGATTATTATAGATCATTGTGATTATTATAGATCATTGTGTTTATTATAGATCATTGTGATTATTATAGATCATTGTGATTATTATGGATCGTTGTGATTATTATAGATCATTGTGATTATTATAGTTCATTGAGATTATTATAGATTGTTGTAATTATTATAGATCATTGTGATTATTATAGATCATTGTGATTATTATAGATCGTTGTGATTATTATAGTTCATTGAGATTATTATAGATCATTGTGTTTATTATAGATTGTTGTGATTATTATCGATCATTGTGATTATTATCGATCATTGTGTTTATTATAGATTGTTGTGATTATTATAGATCATTGTGATTATTATAGATCGTTGTGATTATTATAGATCATTGTGATTATTATAGATCGTTGTGATTATTATAGTTCATTGAGATTATTATAGATCATTGTGTTTATTATAGATTGTTGTGATTATTCTAGATCATTGTGATTATTATAGATCATTGTGATTATTATAGATCATTGTGATTATTATAGTTCATTGTGGTTATTATAGATCATTGTGGTTATTATAGATCATTGTTGTTATTATGGAACATTGTTGTTATTATAAATCTTTGTGGTTATTATGGATAATTGTGCTGTTATAGATCATTTAATTATTATCGTCTATTGTGTTTATTATAGATCATTGTGGTCATTATAGATCATTGTGATTAATATTGATTATTATGATTATTATAGATCATTGTGATTATTATAGATTATTGTGATTATCATAGATCATTGTGAATATTATAGTCAATTGTGGTTATTATAGATCATTCTGAATTTATAGATTGTTGTGATTATTATAGATCATTGTGATTATTATCATAAATTGTGATTCTTACAGATCATTGTGATTATTATGGATCATCATGATTATTAAAGATCATTGTGAATATTATCGTCCATTGTGATTATTATCATCCATTATGTTTATTATGGATCATTGTTGTTATTCTTGATCCTTGTTATTATGGAACATTGTGATTATTGTAGATCATTGTGATTATTATAGATCATCGTGATTTTTGTAGATCATCGTGATTTTTGTAGATCATCGTGATTATTATAGATCATTGTGGTTATTATGGATAATTGTGCTGATTATAGATCATTGTAATTATTATCGTCCATTGTGTTTTTGTTATAGATCATTGTGATTATTATTGATCATTGTGATTATTATTGATCATTGTGATTATTATAGATCACTGTGGTTATTATGGATCTTTGTGATTATTATATATCATTGTAATTATTATGGTCGATTTTGGTTATTATAGATAATTGTGAATTTATAGATTGTTGTGATTATTTTAGTTCACTGTGATTATTATAGATCATTGTGGTTATTATAGATCATTGTGATTATTATAGATCACTGTGGTTATTATGGATCTTTGTGATTATTATATATCATTGTAATTATTATGGTCGATTTTGGTTATTATAGATCATTGTGAATTTATAGATTGTTGTGATTATTTTAGTTCACTGATTATTATAGATCATTGTGGTTATTATAGATCATTGTGATTATTATAGATCATTGTGGTTATTATGGATCATTGAGATTATTATCATAAATTGTGATTATTATAGATCATTGAGATTATTATGGATCATCATGATTATTGTAGATCATCATGATTAGTATAGATTATTGTGATATTTATTATTCATTGTGATTATTATAGTTCATTGAGATTATTATAGTTCATTGTGATTATTATAGATCTTAGTGATTGCAATAAATGATTGTGGTTATTATTGATCATTGTGATTATTATAGATCATTGTGGTCATTATGGATCTTTGTGATTATTATATATTAATTGTGATTGTGAGGGATCATTGTGATTATTATAGATCATTGTGATTCTTATCATCCATTGTGATTATTATGGATCATTGAGATTATTATAGATTGTTATGATTATTATCGATCATTGTGATTATTATAGTTCATTGTGATTATTATAGATTGTTGTGATTATTATCGATCATTGTGATTATTATAGATCATTGTGATTATTATAGATTGTTGTGATTATTATCGATCATTGTGATTATTATAGTTCATTGTGATTATTATAGATTGTTGTGATTATTATCGATCATTGTGATTATTATAGATTGTTGTGATTATTATAGATCATTGTGATTATTTTAGATTGTTGTGATTATTATCGATCATTGTGATTATTATATTTCATTGTGATTAGTATAGATTGTTGTGATATTTATTATTCATTGTGATTATTATAGATCATTGTGATTGTTATCGTCCATTGTGATTATTATAGATCATTGTGATTATTATAGATCATTGTGATTATTATAGATCATTGTGATTATTATAGATTGTTGTGATTATTATAGATCATTGTGATTGTTATCGTCCATTGTGTTTATTATAGATCATTGTGGTTATTATAGATCATTGTGATTATTATAGATCATTGTGATTATTATAGATCATTGTGATTATTATAGATTGTTGTGATTATTATAGATCATTGTGATTGTTATCGTCCATTGTGTTTATTATAGATCATTGTGATTATTATAGATCATTGTGATTATTATAGATTGTTGTGATTATTATAGATCATTGTGATTGTTATCGTCCATTGTGATTGTTATCGTCCATTGTGATTATTATAGATCATTGTGATTATTATAGATCATTGTGATTATTATAGATTGTTGTGATTATTATCATCCATTTTGGTTATTAACTCTCCACTCTCCAACATGCCCAATCAGGTTTCTGCCCCGCCACAGTACAGAAACGGCCCTTGTCAATGTCACAAATGACATCCTATGTAACTATGACCGTGGTAAACTATCTCTCCTCGTCCTTCTCTAACTGTCTGAAGCCTTTGACATGGTTGACCACACCATCCTCCTCCAACGCCTCTTCTCTTTCTTCCATTTGGGTGGGACTGCGTTCCATTCCTATCTATCCAGTTATATCCAGAGAATCAGCTGCAATGTGGCTTTTCTTCCCATTCCCGCTTGGTTATCTTTGGAATCCCCCAAGGATCTATCCTTGGCCCCTTCCTAATTCTCATCCACATGCTGCCCCTCGGTGACCTTATCTGAAAACATGTCAGATTCCACATCTAAGCTAACCAGCTCTACCTCACAACCACTTCCATCGACCCCTCCACTATCTCTCATTTGTCACACTGCTTGTCCAACAAGCAAAAATTTCCTCCAACTAAATATTGGGAAGACCGAAGCCACTGTCTTCAGTCCCCGCCACAAACTCCGTTCCCCAGACCCCCGACTCCATCCCTCTCCCTGGCCACTGTCTGAGGCTGAACAAGACCGTTCACAACCTTGAGATGAGCTTCCGACCACAAATCTGCTCCATCACCAAGACTGCCTACTTCCACCTCTGTAACATCGCCCGTCTCCGCCCCTGCCTCAGCTCATCTGCTGCTGAAACCCTCATCCATGCCTTTGTTACCTCCAGATTGGACTATTCCAATGGTCTCCTGACCAGCCTCCCATCTTCCACCCTCCATAAACTTAAACTCATCCAAAACTCTGCTGCCCGTATCCTAACTCGCACCAAGTCCCGTTCACCGATCACCCCCTGTGCCCACTGACCTACATTGGCTCCCGGTCTGGCAACACCTCAATTTTAAAATTCTTATCCTTGTTTTCAAATCCCTCCATGGCCTCGCCCCTCCCTATCTCTGTTACCTCCTCCAGCCCTACAACCCTCAGAGATCTCTGCGCTCCTCCAATTCTTGCCTCTTGTGGATCCCTGATTTTAATCACTCCACCATTGGCGGCCGTGCCTTCAGCTGCCTGGGCCCTAAGCTCTGGAATTCCCTCCCTAAGCCTCTCTGCCACTCTCTCCTCCTTTAAGATGCTCCTTAAAACCTACCTCTTTGACCAAGCTTTTAGTCTCCCTTCTTAACAGCTCCTTCTTTGGCTTGGTGTCAATTATTTTCCTGTGAAGCACCTTGGGACGTTTTCCACATTAAAGGCACTATATAAATGCAAGTTATTGTTGTTTATCCCAGCATGCAGGTTGTTGTTCATAATGCAATGGGACTGGGACTGTCACAGGAACTGTCCAGCTTTTAATTGAGTTCCGATTATTCACATGTTTTATTCAATGCCTTGTATATTTTGTTTACAGTGCAGACATGGAATCTTGAGAAAAGAACTAGTAGGCTATGGACAAGATGAGACTTACTGCAGCTTGATGCAATTTACACTGTTTGGAGGTAAAATGCAACCAAATATAAATGGTCTTACAGAGCCTGGCTGTAATATGCATTCCAAGGGTGGGAATCGCCTTTTCTGTGCGTCTCTCTCTCTCCTTCCACTCCGCTCCATTTCTGTCTCTCTTATTGCCTCTCTCTTCCACTCCCTCGTTCCTTATTCCTCACCCCTCCCACTCCCCTTCTCTCTTTCCCCTCCTCATTCTCTTCCTCTCCCCTTTCTCTCTTGTCTTCTTTCTTCTCTCCACTTTTCTTACCCTCTCCCCCTCTCTTTCCCTTCCCCATCACTTCTATCTTTCTCCTCTCCATCTCTGTCTCTTTCTCTCCCTCTCTCTGTTTCTCTCTCTCTCTCTCTCTTCCCCCATCACATCTGGAACTGGAGTTCAGTGAAAACGGGATAGTATCGAAGGCTGTGGTTTCATGGTGAAACAGGCAGATTACATAAACTTTAAAACTACAAAAAGAAGCATTTAATGCTTACAAGGTAGGGACCTAAAAAAAGCCTTGATAGATGTAAAGAATATAGGAGAGATTAGAAGTAGGAGAGAAAATGTACAAAAAACATAAAAGGAAGCATAAAGGTTTTGCACAGGCACATTAGCAGAATGGTAGCAAGGAAGGGCATTGGCTTATCATTGGTGATCAGGCTTGTCATGGAGAGAGAAGGAATGGCAGTGATTTTGCCACAGTTTTCACTGAGGAGATGGATATTCAGCTGATAAACACTCCGCAGGAGGGTCTAAAATTGTAAGTGGAGGCTATACGTCAATGAGGCTTACGCAAAGCCACTTAAGCTTAAGGTGGATAAATCATCGGGACCTGATGGTTTACATCCACAGGTCCTGGGGGAAACTGGGGAAGAGATAGGAGAGGCACGGGGGAAGGAAAATTTTGGCAGAAGACAGAGAAATGGAGAGTGGCAAATGTGACACCCTCATCACAAAAGGAGACAGGGATCAGCCAGAAAATTCTAAGCTGTTCATTTGTCAGTTGTTGGTAAACTCCTCAGCCCAGAAATTGGTTCAGGCCTGAACCTAAAGGAGGTGAAAACCTGCAGGCAAGTCGTGTGCACTGCAGGATCAGCGTGCGCGCTGCCCGCCATATTCTACCTTAGCCTGAAAAATGGGCGCTACAAGATCCAATTTCTAGGCCTGAGAGTCTATAATACAGGAAGAAATTACTAAGTACTTGGGGAAACAGAAATTAATCAGAGCCGCTTAGTACGGACTTGTAAAACGCAGAGTCGACCTTAATAGAATCGAATATCTAGATAATTACCAGAATTGTGTCTTCTCTCAATATCATATCAGCTTGAGACAATATTGGGCAACGTTAGTATATTTCAGGGGTACATGCAATTGTAATGTTAGGTTAGCTTCCACTTGTTCAACACAGCAGGAGTCTCAGTGAAACAGACAATGTAGGAGACATTCGTCTCTTTCACTCAGACTTGGTTTCATTGGTCAGAACATTGAATGCAGGAGTTGGGATGTCTTGTTGAAGTTGTACAAGACATTAGTAAGGCCACACTTGGAGTACTGTGTACAGTTCTGGTCACCCTATTATAGAAAGGATATTATTAAACTAGAAAGAGTGCAGAAAAGATTTACTAGGATGCTACCGGGACTTGATGGTTTGACTTATGGGGAGAGGTTGGATAGACTGAGACTTTTTTCCCTGGAGAGTAGGAGGTTAAGGGGTGATCTTATAGAAGTCTATAAAATAATGAGGGGCATAGATAAGGTAGATAGTCAAAATCTTTTCCCAAAGGTAGAGGAGTCTATAACAAGGGGGCATAGATTTAAGGTGAGAGGGGAGAGATACAAAAGGGTCCAGAGGGGCAATTTTTTCACTCAAAGGGTGGTGAGTGTCTGGAACGAGCTGCCAGAGGCAGTAGTAGAGGCGGGTACAATTTTGTCTTTTAAAAAGCATTTGGACAGTTACATGGGTAAGATGGGTATAGAGGGATATGGGCCAAGTGCAGGCAATTGGGACTAGCTTAGTGGTATAAACTGGGCGACATGGACATGTTGGGCCGAAGGGCCTGTTTCCATGTTGTAACTTCTATGATTCTATGATATGATTGCCCACACCAGGGGCCGAGGTAATCATTTTGGGGAACAGCTCTCCGTGTGGGGAAAAATTCAGTCTACAGCTGGTTTAAGTCGGGAACAATCAGTGAGGTAGAAAGGGTCTCACTTTCTTTCTAGCCAGAGAAAGACTCTAGGCCGAGACATGCAGCTCATAATAGGAGAGGTTAGTGCTTGGGTAGTTCAAGAGTTGCTACCTTGTAAAGTGAGTTCAGTCTGTTGATGGGTACAGTGATGGACTTTATTATTTACCATGTTACCAAGAGCAGTATGAAATAGATTGCATTTCACTGAAAACTGTTCTGTTTGATGCTTCTTTATTCTTTTAAAAGGACAGGAAATGTTTGTAAATTGTGAATTCTGTTACATTTTGGTTTTTTTGAAACCCTATTCATTGGTTTCCATTTGAACATAAGAACATAAGAAATAGGAGCAGCAGTAGGCCATTCGGCCCCTCGAGCCTGCTCCGCCATTCAATCAGATCATGGCTGATCTTCGACCTCAACTCCACTTTCCCGTCCGATCCCCATATCCCTTGATTCCCCTAGAGTCCAAAAATCTATCGATCTCAGCCTTGAATATACTCAATGACTCAACCACAGCCCTCTGGGGTAGAGAATTCCAAAGATTCACCACTCTCTGAGTGAAGAAATTCCTCCTCATCTCAGTCTTAAATGGCCGACCCCCTGATCCTGAAATTATGTCCCCTAGTTCTAGACTCTCCAGCCAGGGGAAACAGCCTCTCAGCATCTACCCTGTCAAGCTCCCTCAGAATCTTATGTTTCAATGAGATCACCTCTCATTCTTCTAAACTCCAGAGAGTATCGGCCCATTCTACTCAATCTCTCCTCACAGGACAACCCTCTCATCCCAGGAATTAATCTAGTGAAACTTTGATGCACCGCCTCGAAGGCAAGAATATCCTTCCCTAGATAAGGAGCCCAAAACTGAACACAGTACATTTTAATCCCATCCTCATTCCAACACTGTTCTGAACTCTCATGTTCCGTCCAACGGTAATTTCATTATAATAAGCTTTGAATTGCAAACATCTCGCAACTAACCTCTTTCCGGTCTCAGCAGAAACTATATTGAACCATAGAAATTTGCAGCAGCAAAGGAGGCCATTTGGCCCACTGTGCCTGTCCCAGCTCTTGGTTCGAACAATCCCAAACTAATCCCTCTGCCCCGCTCTCTCCCCATAGCCCTGTATCAATCCCAAACTAATTCCACTGCCCCGCTCTCTCCCCATAGTCCTGTATCAATCCCAAAGTAATCCCACTGCCCCGCTCTCTCCCCATAGCCCTGTATCAATCCCAAACTAATCCCACTGCCCCGCTCTCTCCCCATAGTCCTGTATCAATCCCAAACTAATCCCACTGCCCCGCTCTCTCCCCATAGTCCTGTATCAATCCCAAACTAATCCCACTGCCCCGCTCTCTCCCCATAGCCCTGTATCAATCCCAAACTAATCCCTTTGCCCCGCTCTCTCCCTATAGTCCTGTATCAATCCGAAACTAATCCCACTGCCCCACTCTCCCCCCATAGTCCTGTATCAATCCCAAACTAATCCCACTGCCCCGCTCTCTCCCCATAGCCCTGTATCAATCCAAAACTAATCCCTCAGCCCTACTCTCCCCCCATAGTCCTGTATCAATCCCAAACTAATCCCACTGCCCCACTCTCTCCCCATAGTCCTGTATCAATCCGAAACTAATCCCTCTGCCCCGCTGTCTCCCCATAGCCCTGTATCAATCCCAAACTAATCCCACTGCCCCGCTCTCTCCCCATAGTCCTGTATCAATCCCAAACTAATCCCACTGCCCCACTCTCTCCCCATAGTCCTGTATCAATCTGAAACTAATCCCTCAGCCCCGCTGTCTCCCCATAGCCCTGTATCAATCCCAAACTAATCCCACTGCCCCGCTCTCTCCCCATAGCCCTGTATCAATCCCAAACTAATCCCACTGCCCCACTCTCTCCCCATAGTCCTGTATCAATCCCAAACTAATCCCACTGCCCCGCTCTCTCCCCATAGTCCTGTATCAATCCCAAACTAATCCCACTGCCCCACTCTCTCCCCATAGTCCTGTATCAATCCCAAACTAATCCCACTGCCCCGCTCTCTCCCCATAGCCCTGTATCAATCCCAAACTAATCCCACTGCCCCGCTCTCTCCCCATAGCCCTGTATCAATCCCAAACTAATCCCTTTGCCCCGCTCTCTCCCTATAGTCCTGTATCAATCCCAAACTAATCCCACTGCCCCGCTCTTAGCAGAAGGGCTCAGATCAGAATCAGGTCCATTTCAGCTATGAATCACATTGCTGACCCTCATAAGTTTATGATGATATGACCTCAATCTACTTTCACTCACAAGAATATCCGATAAGATTAACCATTTTTCAACTCGACCAACATCATAATTCCATCCCTTTTCCCAGTGCCTGCTGCTGTGATCTTGTGGAAATTCTGATCAACAAACTCTTGTATCTGGCTGACACGACAAGGAAATGTTGGCAAACAAAGTGTATTTGAGAATGAAAAAAGTGAAACCTGATGAGAGTAAGAGAAGCGAATTAATGCAGGATCTGTGTCGAGTCTGAATTTTGGAAGAAGTAATGAAGAAGTGAGAATGTAAAGTTGGGATTGGATTTCAAGCACTGTTAGTACACGAGTGCAGTCTGTGAGATGTGTTTTTGTCATTGTTGATCCCAGTTTAGGAAAATAAAGTTCTTCACAAAAAGATGAAACGTATTATCTTAAAGGGAAAAAGTCCACTTCAGACAGCAGCTGATGAAGAAAAAAGCCAAAAGTTAGAGGCAGTTTTTGCGACTTATCAATGTCACATTGTTTTAATTTTCAGTGGATGGTTAAATAAACATTAACTGCTGAAGAGTGACTCTTGTATTCTTGCTTACTGAAGCTCTCAGTGTTTGTGTCTCATTGAAGGTTCAGTGTCCTTTCCACTGGGTAAAAATCTTCACTCCTCTTTTGCTTGGAGAGATATAAAATTCACCGACTCCAAGTGGGCTGTAAATATCTGGGCTGCTATGATGTCGATCTGTGTCTAACAGTCAGCTAAATGCATGGCAAACTATAAATCCAGCTTTCAACATGAAGGAATTGTATTATACAAATCAAACCAAATGTAACAAAAATGCGAACCACACCAGGAGATAGATTACAAGATCTGTAACTTTCAGTTTTATAGTTTGAGTCGGAGGTTTGCATCATTGATAGGACGGTACATTAATACCTAAGAATTATCCAGTCGATGTTCACAGGTGCAAGGTCACTGCCAAAAAACTCACGGTCAAAAACACTGACGGCCGATCTGTAGAACTGAAATATCTCAAATGCTTCTGTTCAGTGCTGCAGAATTTCAATGTGATCCTTTCCCTACTGTAGCAACGAAATCTTTCTCCACTGGCCCCAAAACCAGCCACCCGAGGGTCTGTCATGTCAAACTGGGGGCAGTCTTGTGCTCTGGAGCCTGTAACCATTAGACACAGGGCTGAGGTTGCACAAGTTACTTTCACAGAGGAAGGATTCTACCAGTCCAGGAGATTGTACATTCCTCCTCATTCTGAACTGGATTTACTTCACCAAATCAAATATGTTCGAAGGTTTACGGCAAGGAAGGAGGCCATCAGGTCTGTCCTGGCTCTTTGCTGTATCAATCCCAAACTAATCCCTCTACCCCATTCTCTCCATAGCCCTGTATCAATCCCAAACTTTTTTTTTATTTGTTTGTGGGATGTGGGCGTCGCTGGCGAGGCCGGCATTTATTGCCCATCCCTAATTGCCCTTGAGAAGGTGGTGGTGAGCCGCCTTCTTGAACTGCTGCAGTCCGTGTGGTGAAGGTTCTCCCACTGTGCTGTTAGGAAGGGAGTTCCAGGATTTTGACCCAGCGACGATGAAGGAACGGCGATATATTTCCAAGTCGGGATGGTGTGTCTTGGAGGGGAACGTGCAGGTGGTGTAGTTCCCAAGTGCCTGCTGCTCTTGTCCTTCTAGGTGGTAGAGGTCGCGGGTTTTGAAGGTGCTGTCGAAGAAGCCTTGGCGAGTTGCTGCAGTGCATCCTGTGGATGGTACATACTGCAGCCACAGTGCGCCGGTGGTGAAGGGAGTGAATGTTTAGGGTGGTGGATGGGGTGCCAATCAAGTGGGTTGCTTTGTCCTGGATGGTGTCGAGCTTCTTGAGTGTTGTTGGAGCTGCACTCATCCAAGCAAGTGGAGAGTATTCCATCACACTCCTGACTTGTGCCTTGTAGATGGTGGAAAGGCTTTGGGGAGTCAGGAGGTGAGTCACTCACTGCAGAATACCCAGCCTCTGACCTGCTCTCGTAGCCACAGTATTTATATGGCTGGTCCAGTTAAGTTTCTGGTCAATGGTGACCCCCAGGATGTTGATGGTGGGGGATTCGGCGATGGTAATGCCGTTGAATGTCAAGGGGAGGTGGTTAGACTCTCTCTTGTTGGAGATGGTCATTGCCTGGCACTTATCTGGCACGAATGTTACTTGCCACTTATGAGCCCAAGCCTGGATGTTGTCCAGGTCTTGCTGCATGCGGGCTCAGACTACTTCATTATTTGAGGGGTTGCGAATGGAGCTGAACACTGTGCAATCATCAGCGAACATCCCCATTTCTGACCTTATGATGGAGGGAAGGTCATTGATGAAGCAGCTGAAGATGGTTGGGCCTAGGACACTGCCCTGAGGAACTCCTGCAGCAATGCCCTGGGGCTGAGATGATTGGCCTCCAACAACCACTACCATCTTCCTTTGTGCCAGGTATGACTCCAGCCACTGGAGACTTTTCCCCCTGATTCCCATTGACTTCAATATTACTAGGGCTCCTTGGTGCCACACTCGGTCAAATGCTGCCTTGATATCAAGGGCAGTCACTCTCACCTCACCTCTGGAATTCAGCTCTTTTGTCCATGTTTGGACCAAGGCTGTAATGAGGTCTGGAGCCGAGTGGTCCTGGCAGATCCCAAACTGAGCATCGGTGAGCAGGTTATTGGTGAGTAAGTGCCGCTTGATAGCACTGTCGACGACACCATCCATCACTTTGCTGATGATTGAGAGTAGACTGATGGGGCGGTAATTGGCCGGATTGGATTTGTCCTGCTTTTTATAGACAGGACATACCTGGGCAATTTTCCACATTGTCGGGTAGATGCCAATGTTGTAGCTGTACTGGAACAGCTTGGCTAGAGGCGCAGCTAGTTCTGGAGCACAAGTCTTCAGCACTACAGCCGGGATGTTGTCGGGGCCCATGACCTTTGTTGTATCCAGTGCACTCAGCTGTTTCTTGATATCACGTGGAGTGAATCGAATTGGCTGAAGACTGGCTTCTGTGATGGTGGAGATATCAGGAGGAGGCCGAGATGGATCATCCACTCGGCACTTCTGGCTGAAGATGGTTGCACTGCCCCGCTCTCTCCACATAGTCCTCTATCAATCCCAAAGTAATCCCACTGTCCCACTCTCCCCCACAGTCCTGTATCAATCCCAAATTAATCACTTTGCCCCGCTCTCTCCCTATAGCCCTGTATCAATCCAAAACCAATCCCACTGTCCCACTCTCTCTCATAGTGCTGTATCAATCCCAAACTAATCCCACTGCCCCGCTCTCTCCCCATAGTCCTGTATCAATCCCAAACTAATCCCATTACCCCGCTCTCTCCCCATAGTCCTGTACCAATACCAAACTAATCCCACTGCCCAGGTCTCTCCCCACAGTCCATATAAATCCCAAACTAATCCCACTGCCTCGCTCTCTCCGTCTAGCCGTGCATCATTCCAAAACATTCCCACTGCCCCGCTCTCTCCCCATAACCCTGCATCAATCCCAAACTAATACCTCTGCCCCACTCTCTCCCCATAGTCGTGTATCAATCCCAAACCAATCCCACTGCCCCACTCTCTCCCCATAGTCCTGTATCAATCCCAAACTAATCCCACTGCCCCACTCTCTCCCCATAGTCGTGTATCAATCCCAAACCAATCCCACTGCCCCACTCTCTCCATAGTCCTGTATCAATCCCAAACTAAACCCACTGTCCTGCTCTCTCCCCATATTCCAGTATCAATCCCAAATTAATCCCTTTGCCCCACTCTCTCCCTATAGCCCTGTATCAATCCAAAACCAATCCCACTGTCCCACTCTCTCCCCATAGTCCTGTATCAATCCCAAACTAATCCCACTGCCCCACTCTCTCCCCATAGCCCAATGTCAATCCCAAACTAATCCCACTGCCCCGCTCTTTCCCTATAGCCCCGTATCAATCCCAAACTAATCCCACTGCCTCGCTCTCTCCGTCCAGCCCTGCATCAATCCCAAACTAATCCCACTGCCCCACTCTCTCCCCATAGCCCAATGTCAATCCCAAACCAATCCCACTGTCCCGCTCTCTCCCCATATTCCTGAATCAATCCCAAACTAATCCCACTGCCTCGCTCTCTCCGTCCAGCCCTGCATCAATCCCAAACTAATCCCACTGCCCCATTTTCTCCATAGCCCTGAATCAATCCCAAACTAATCCCACTGCCCCACTCTCTCCCCATAGTCCTGTATCAATCCCAACCTAATCCCACTGCCCCACTCTCTCCCTATAACCATTTATCAATCCCAACCTAATCCCACTGCCCCATTCTCTCCCCATAGCCCTGAATCAATCCCAACCTAATCCCACTGCCCCACTCTCTCCCCATAGCCCCGAATCAATTCCAAACTAATCCCACTGCCCCGCTCTCTCCCCATAGCCCCGTATCAATCCCAAACTAATCCCACTGTCCCACTCTCTCCCCATAGTCATGTATCAATCCCAAACTAATCCCACTGTCCCACTCTCTCCCCATAGTCATGTATCAATCCCAAACTAATCCCACTGCCCCACTCTCTCCCCATAGCCCTGTATCAATCCCAAACTAATCCCACTGCCCCACTCTCTCCCCATAGCCCTGTATCAATCCCAAACTAATCCCACTGCCCCGCTCTCTCCCCATAGCCCTGTATCAATCCCAAACTAATCCCACTGCCCCACTCTCTCCCCATAGTCCTGTATCAATCCCAAACTAATCCCACTGCCCCACTCTCTCCCCATAGCCCCGTATCAATCTCAAACTAATCCCACTGACCCGCTCTCTCCCAATAGCCCTGTATCAATCCCAAACTAATTCCACTGCCACACTCTCTCCCCATAGGCCTGTAACAATCCCAAACTAATCCCCCACTCCATTCCCTCCATAGTCCTGTATCAATCCCAAACTAATCCCACTGCCCCGCTGTCTCCCCATAGCCCTGTATCAATCCCAAACTAATCCCACTGCCCCGCTCTCTCCCCATAGTCCTGTATCAATCCCAAACTAATCCCACTGCCCCGCTCTCTCCCCATAGTCCTGTATCAATCCCAAACTAATCCCACTGTCCCACTCTCACCCCATAGTCCTGTATCAATCCCAAACTAATCCCACTGCCCCGCTCTCTCCCCATAGTCCTGTATCAATCCCAAACTAATCCCACTGTCCCTCTCTCACCCCATAGTCCTGTATCAATCCCAAACTAATCCCACTGCCCCGCTCTCTCCCCATAGCCCTGTATCAATCCCAAACTAATCCCACTGCCCCGCTCTCTCCCCATAGTCCTGTATCAATCCCAAACTAATCCCACTGTCCCACTCTCACCCCATAGTCCTGTATCAATCCCAAACTAATCCCACTGCCCCGCTCTCTCCCCATAGTCCTGTATCAATCCCAAACTAATCCCACTGTCCCACTCTCACCCCATAGCCCTGTATCAATCCCAAACTAATCCCACTGCCCCACTCTCGCCCCATAGTCATGTATCAATCCCAAACTAATCCCTCAACCCCATTCTCTCTATAGCCCTGTAACAATCCCAAACTAATCCCCCACTCCATTCCCTCCATAGTCCCGTATCAATCCCAAACTAATCCCACTGCCCCGCTCTCTCCCCATAGCCCTGTATCAATCCCAAACTAATCCCACTGCCCCACTCTCTCCCCATAGCCCTGTATCAATCCCAAACTAATCCCACTGCCCCGCTCTCTCCCCATAGTCCTGTATCAATCCCAAACTAATCCCACTGCCCCGCTCTCTCCCCATAGTCCTGTATCAATCCCAAACTAATCCCACTGTCCCTCTCTCACCCCATAGTCCTGTATCAATCCCAAACTAATCCCACTGCCCCGCTCTCTCCCCATAGCCCTGTATCAATCCCAAACTAATCCCACTGCCCCGCTCTCTCCCCATAGTCCTGTATCAATCCCAAACTAATCCCACTGTCCCACTCTCACCCCATAGTCCTGTATCAATCCCAAACTAATCCCACTGCCCCGCTCTCTCCCCATAGTCCTGTATCAATCCCAAACTAATCCCACTGTCCCACTCTCACCCCATAGCCCTGTATCAATCCCAAACTAATCCCACTGCCCCACTCTCGCCCCATAGTCATGTATCAATCCCAAACTAATCCCTCAACCCCATTCTCTCTATAGCCCTGTAACAATCCCAAACTAATCCCCCACTCCATTCCCTCCATAGTCCCGTATCAATCCCAAACTAATCCCACTGCCCCGCTCTCTCCCCATAGCCCTGTATCAATCCCAAACTAATCCCACTGCCCCACTCTCTCCCCATAGCCCTGTATCAATCCCAAACTAATCCCACTGCCCCGCTCTCTCCCCATAGTCCTGTATCAATCCCAAACTAATCCCACTGCCCCGCTCTCTCCCCATAGTCCTGTATCAATCCCAAACTAATCCCACTGCCCCGCTCTCTCCCCATAGTCCTGTATCAATCCCAAACTAATCCCACTGCCCTGCTCTCTCCCCATAGTCCTGTATCAATCCCAAACTAATCCCACTGCCCCGCTCTCTCCCCATAGTCCTGTATCAATCCCAAACTAATCCCACTGCCCCACTCTCTCCTCATAGTCCTGTATCAATCCCAAACTAATCCCACTGCCCCGCTCTCTCCCCATAGTCCTGTATCAATCCCAAACTAATCCCACGGCCCCACTCTCTCCTCATAGTCCTGTATCAATCCCAAACTAATCCCACTGCCCCACTCTCTCCCCATAGCCCTGTATCAATCCCAAACTAATCCCACTGCCCCACTCTCTCCCCATAGCCCTGTATCAATCCCAAACTAATCCCACAGCCCCATTCTCTCCCCATAGCCCTGTATCAATCCCAAACTAATCCCACTGCCCTGCTCTCTCCCCATAGTCCTGTATCAATCCCAAACTAATCCCACTGCCCCGCTCTCTCCCCATAGTCCTGTATCAATCCCAAACTAATCCCACTGCCCCACTCTCTCCTCATAGTCCTGTATCAATCCCAAACTAATCCCACTGCCCCGCTCTCTCCCCATAGCCCTGTAACAATCCCAAACTAATCCCCCACTCCATTCCCTCCATAGTCCTGTATCAATCCCAAACTAATCCCACTGCCCCACTCTCTCCCCATAGCCCTGTATCAATCCCAAACTAATCCCACAGCCCCATTCTCTCCCCATAGCCCTGTATCAATCCCAAACTAATCCCACTGCCCTGGTCTCTCCCCATAGTCCTGTATCAATCCCAAACTAATCCCACTGCCCCGCTCTCTCCCCATAGTCCTGTATCAATCCCAAACTAATCCCACTGCCCCACTCTCTCCTCATAGTCCTGTATCAATCCCAAACTAATCCCACTGCCCCGCTCTCTCCCCATAGCCCTGTAACAATCCCAAACTAATCCCCCACTCCATTCCCTCCATAGCCCTGTATCAATCCCAAACTAATCCCACTGCCCCACTCTCTCCCCATAGTCCTGTATCAATCCCAAATTAATCCCACTGCCCCGCTCTCTCCTCATAGTCCTGTATCAATCCCAAACTAATCCCACTGCCCCATTCTCTCCCCATAGTCCTGTATCAATCCCAAACTAATCCCACTGCCCCGCTCTCTCCCCATAGTCCTGTATCAATCCCAAATTAATCCCACTGCCCCACTCTCTCCCCATAGTCCTGTTTCAACCCTAAAGCAATCCCACTGCCCCACTCTCTCCCCATATCCCTGTATCAATCCCAAACTAATCCCACTGCCCCACTCTCTCCCCATAGTCCTGTATCAATCCCAAACTAATCCCACTGCCCCGCTCTCTCCCCATAGCCCCGAATCAATCCCAAACTAATCCCACTGCCCCGCTCTCTCCCCATATCCCTGTATCAATCCCAAACTAATCCCACTGCCCCGCTCTCTCCCCATAGCCCCGAATCAATCCCAAACTAATTCCACTGCCCCGCTCTCTCCCCATAGTCCTGTATCAATCCCAAACTAATCCCACTGCCCCGCTCTCTCCCCATAGTCCTGTATCAATCACAAACTAATCCCACTGCCTTGCTCTCTCCCCATCGCCCTGTATCAATCCCAAACTAATCCCACTGCCCCGCTCTCTCCCCATAGTCCTGAATCAATCCCAAACTAATCCCACTGCCCCGCTTTCTCCCCATAGCCCCGTATCAATCTCAAACTAATCCCACTGCCCTGCTCTCTCCCCATAGCCCAGTATCAATCCCAAACTATTCCCACTGCCCCACTCTCTCCTCATAGTCCTGTATCAATCCCAAACTAATCCCAATGCTCCATTCTCTCTATAGCCCTGAATCAATCCCAAACTAATCCCTCAACCCCAGTCTCTCTATAGCCCTGTATCAGTCCCAAACTATTCCCACTGCCTCGCTCTCTCCCCATAGTCCTGTATCAATCCCAAACTAATCCCACTGCCCCGCTCTCTCCCCATAGCCCTGTATCAGTCCCAAACTATTCCCACTGCCTCGCTCTCTCCCCATAGTCCTGTATCAATCCCAAACTAATCCCACTGCCCCGCTCTCTCCCCATAGCCCCGTATCAATCCCAAACTAATCCCACTGCCCCACTCTCTCCATAGCCCTGTATCAATCCCAAACTAATCCCACTGTCCCACTCTCTCCATAGCCCTGTATCAATCCCAAACTAATCCCACGTCCCACTCTCCCCACAGTCCTGTACCAATACCAAACTAATCCCTTTGCCCCACTCACTCCCTACAGTCCTGTATCAATCCCAAACTAATCCCACTGCCCCGCTCTCTCCCCATAGTCCTGTATCAATCCCAAACTAATCCCACTGCCAGTTCTCTCCCCATAGTCCCGTATCAATCCCAAACGAAACCCACTGCCCGTGTCTCTCCCCATCGTCCTGTATCAATCCCAAACTATTCCCACTGCCCCACTCTCTCCCCATAGTCCTGTATCAATTCCAAACAAATCCCACTGTCCCACTCTCTCCCCATAGTCCTGTATCAATCCCAAACTAATCCCACTGCCCCACACTCTCCCCATAGCCCTGTATCAACCGTAAACTAATCCCACTGTCCCACTCTCTCCCCATAGTCCCATATCAATCCCAAACTAATCCCACTGCCCCACTCTCTCCCCATAGTCCTGTATCAATCCCAAACGAATCCCACTGCCTTGCTCTCTCCCCATAGTCCTGTACCAATACAAAACTAATCCCACTGCCCCACTCTCTCCCCATAGTCCTGTATCAATTCCAAACTAATCCCACTGCCCCACTCTCTCCCCATAGTCCTGTATCAATCCCGAACGAATCCCACTGCCCCACTCTCTCCCCATAGTCCTGTATCAATCCCAAACTAATCCCACTGCCCCACTCTCTCCCCATAGCCCTGTATCAATCCCAAACTAATCCCACTGCCCCACTCTCTCCCCATAGTCCTGTATCAATCCCAAACTAATCCCCCTGCCCCGCTCTCTCCCCATAGTCCTGTATCAATCCCAAACTAATCCCCCTGCCCCGCTCTCTCCCCATAGCCCTGTATCAATCCCCAAACTAATCCCACTGCCCCACTCTCTCCCCATAGCCCTGTATCAATCCCCAAACTAATCCCACTGCCCCGCTCTCTCCCCATAGCCCTGTATCAATCCCAAACTAATCCCACTGACACACTCTCTCCCATAGCCCTGTATCAATCCCAAACTAATCCCATTGCCCCACTCTCTCCCCATAGTCATGTATCAATCCAAACTAATCCCACTGCCCCACTCTCTCCCCATAGTCCAGTATCAATCCCAAACTAATCCCACTGCCCCGCTCTCTCCCCATAGTCCTGTATCAATCCCAAACTAATCCCACTGCCCCACTCTCTCCTCATAGTCCTGTATCAATCCCAAACTAATCCCACTGCCCCACTCTCTCCCCATAGCCCTGTATCAATCGCAAACTAATCCCACTGCCCCACTCTCTCCCCATAGCCCTGATCAATCCCAAACTAATCCCACTGACACACTCTCCCCATTGCTCTGTATCATCCTAATTGGGTGTTGGGTCACAGGATGGTTGGGGCTGTCAGGGGATGGGAGGGGAGGGTTGGGGTGTTGGGGGGGCGGGTGGGGGTGTCGGGGGGAGGGGTGGGGGTGTCGGGTGGGGGTGGGGGTGTTGGGGGGGGGCGGGTGGGGGTGTCGGGGGGGGGGGTGGGGTGTCGGGGGGGGGGGTGGGGGTGTCGGGGGGGAGGGGTGGGGGTGTCGGGGGGGGGGGTGGGGGGTGTCGGGGGGGGAGGGGTGGGGGTGTCGGGGGGGGTGGGGGGTGTGGGGTGTCGGGGGAGGGGTGGGGTGTCGGGGGGGGGGGGGGGGTGGGGGTGGGGGTGTTGATGGACAGGTATCAGGTGGGATTGGTCGGGGAGGAGCTCAGATGCCTGGACTGAGTTCGATGTAAATACCCAGTTCCCCCACCCCTCCCCCCCTGGCCCCACCCCCACTGTAGCCCCGCCCCTCCCTCAGGCCTTGCCCCTCTCTCTGACCCCCACCCCCACTCTAGTCCCGCCCCTCCCCCTGGCCCCACCCCCCCTTCAGGCCTCGCCCCCCCACTCTTGCCCCGCCCCTCCCCCAGGCCCCGCCCTCCCTCAGCCTCGCCCCCTCTAGCCCGCCCCTCCTCAGACCCGCCCCCTCACTAGCCCCGCCCCTCCCTCAGGCCTCGCCCCCACTCTAGCGCCGCCCCCTCCCTCAGGTCCCGCCCCCACTCTAGCCCCGCCCCTCCCTCAGGCCTCGCCCCCTCTCTAGCCCCGCCCCTCTCTAGGCCCGCCCCTCCCTCAGCCCCGCCCCCATTCTAGCCCCGCCCCTCCCTCAGGCCCCGCCCCCATTCTAGCCCCGCCCCTCCCTCAGGCCTCGCCCCCCCACTCTAGCCCCGCCCCTCCCTCAGACCCCGCCCCTCTCTAGCCCCGCCCCTCCCTCAGGCCTCGCCCCCACTCTAGCGCCGCCCCTCCCTCAGGTCCCACCCCCACTCTAGCCCCGCCCCTCCCTCAGGCCTCGCCCCTACTCTAGCCCCGCCCCCATACTAGCCCCGCCCCTCCCTCAGGCCCCGCCCCCATTCTAGCCCCGCCCCTCCCTCAGGTCCCGCCCCCATTCTAGCCCCGCCCCTCCCTCAGGCCCCGCCCTGTGTGGACGGGCTCTCGCCGGGAAGCCCCGTGGATAACGGTTGTTGTCGGCTGTTGCGAGGCGGCGAAAACCGGACCGGGCGGTGAGCGGAGGCCCCGGGCCCCGGGCGGTGAGCGGAGGCCCCGGGCGGTGAGCGGAGGCCCCGGGCCCCGGGCGGTGAGCGAGGCCCCGGGCCCCGGCGGTGAGCGGAGGCCCCGGGCCCCGGGCGGTGAGCGGAGGCCCCGGGCCCCGGGCGGTGAGCGAGGCCCCGGGCCCCGGGGCGGTGAGCGGAGGCCCCGGGCCCCGGGCGGTGAGCGGAGGCCCCGGGCCCCGGGCGGGGAGGGGACGGACATTGTGTCTCTCTCTCTGTGAATGAATCATCGAAAGGTCACAGCACCAAAGGAGGCCATTCGGCCCATCGAGCCCGTGCCGGCTCTCTGCAGGACCAATCCAGCCCGGTCCCCCCCCCTCCCCCCTCATTCCCCCCCTCCTCCCCCCTCATTCCCCCCCTCCTCCCCCCTCATTCCCCCCCTCCTCCCCCCCTCATTCCCCCCCTCCTCCCCCCCTCCCCCTCCCCCTCACCTCCCCTCCCCTCCTCCCCCTCACCCCCTCCTCACCCCCCCTAAGCGTTCTATTGTATTCAGCTGGTCAGCTAACATGGTCAACTTATTCCATCATGCTTTGCTTCTTTTATGGTTCAGTATTTCTACATTAATATGGTCAGCTTTATGGTTTAAGTGTATTAGAAAGTCAATTTAGTCAGTCAAAGCTTATAGTTTTCCACAGGTTCATCATAACTTCCATACCTTTGTACTCTCTGCCTCTATTTATAAATTGTAAACAATTTTACAACACCAAGTTATAGTCCAGCAATTTTATTTTAAATTCACAAGCTTTCGGAGATTTTCTCCTTCCTCAGGCAAATGTTCAAGATCTCCTTGAAGCCTACGCATTTATACATATTGAACAATAATACATGGTGTTTACAGACTGCCCCTGCAACTGCCCGTTGCCAAGGCAATCACCGTGTTCAGACAGAGAGGTGTTACCTGCAGAACCTCCGAATACACATTCAATAAAAAAACAAACAGGGAAAAAAAAACAGAGAAAAAAAAAACACAGAGAGAGGCAGAAACATCCGGAAGGCAGAGAGAGCCAGCAAATGACCCATTATATTAAAAACAGATAACATTTGTTCGCTGGTGGGGTAACGTGTAGCGTGACATGAACCCAAGATCCCGGTTGAGGCCGTCCTCATGGGTGCGGAACTTGGCTATCAATTTCTGCTCGACGATTTTGCGTTGTCGTGTGTCTCGAAGGCCGCCTTGGAGTACGCTTACCCGAAGGTCGGTGGATGAATGTCCATGACTGCTGAAGTGTTCCCCGACTGGGAGGGAACCCTCCTGTTTGGCGATTGTTGCGCGGTGTCCGTTCATCCGTTGTCGCAGCGTCTGCATGGTCTCGCCAATGTACCATGCTCTGGGGCATCCTTTCCTGCAACGTATGTTCAATATTGTTCAATATGTATAAATGCGTAGGCTTCAAGGAGATCTTGAAACATTTGCCTGAGGAAGGAGAAAATCTCCGAAAGCTTGTGAATTTAAAATAAAATTGCTGGACTATAACTTGGTGTTGTAAAATTGTTTACAATTGTCAACCCCAGTCCATCACCGGCATCTCCACATCTATTTATAAAGCCCAGGATCCTGTATGCTTTTTTATCCGCTTTCTCAACCTGCCCTGCCACCTTCAACGATTTCTGCACATATACCCCTAGATCTCTCTGTTCCTGCACCCCTTTAGAATTGTGCCGTCTAATTTATATTGCCTCTCCTCGTTCTTCCTACTGGACTTCAGTGTTAAATTTCATCTGCCACGTGTCCGCCCATTCCACCAGCCTGTCTATGTCCTCTTGAAGTCTATCACTATCCTCCTCACTGTTCACTACACTTCCAAGTTTTGTGTCATCTGTAAATTTTGAAATTGTACCCTATACTCCCAAGTCATTAATATACATCAAGAAAAGCAGTGGTCCCAGCACCGACCCCTGGGGAACACCACTGTACACCTCCCTCCAGTCCGAAAAACAACCGTTCACCACTACTCTCTGTTTCCTGTCCCTTAGCCAATTTTGTAATCATGCTGCCATTGCCCCTTTTATTCCATGGGCTTCAATTTGGACTCACATTGTCTCTGTCTCTCTTAGGGCGCTGATGCTAACTGCAGACTCTCCCTCTGCGCGTCGGTGAGTTGTGTATCAGCTGCAGCAGAATTCTGCCAGTGGAATGAGGTGATTGGGACTGTGTTAAATCTTCTCTGGCCAGATACCATTCCTCCAATCTGTGCGAATTCTTTGGGATTACTGTTGCGGTTTTCTAATCTTACGTTGAATGTACTGGATGTCTGGAGTGAAATGAAGATTTTTTGTTTCCTTGCATTTCTCAACGCACTACATATTCCGAGTGAGTCTCAGACAGGTAAACTGATCTTTGTGTATTTAATTGCAGCATTTTAATTAGAGGAAGCTCTGCATTAAAAAGCACCTGAAAATGAAGACCATGCTGTAAGATTTAGAGAATAGTATTCATTGGACTATATCTGTGGAAGGATGTAGGTGACAGTATAACCTTAGACATTGTGTTATATATTTATATCATTAGATGCCCTCAGGTAGTAGAGAAGGGCCTGGAATGTGTGCCTAACAGAGCCCAGGTATGCAGTGGCTTCACACAATCTCCTATCATCGGTGGGACCTGGCTAATAGGATCTAACTCTCTCCTGTTCCGCTGGCTGTATAAGTTCCTTGTAGATATTATTCAGCGCCTTTCCCTACCTCAGGATGCCTAAAGCGCTTTACAGCCAAAGAAGTACTTTTGAAGTGTAGTCACTATTGCAATGTAGGAAATGTGGCAGCCAATTTGCACACAGCAAGATCCCACAAACAGCAGTGTGATCATGATCAGATCATCTGTTTTTTAGTGATGTTAATTGAAGGATAAATATTGACCAGGACACCGGGGCGAACTCCCCTGCTGCTCTTCGACTAGTGCTGTGGGATCTTTTACATTCAGTTGAGAGGGCAGACTGGGCCTCATCAGAGAAACAGTGGAAGATAAATTTTTCTCAGGCTCTAACTTAAAATGGCTGCCAATTCGCTCGCATCCTTTTGAGCTATTGCCCAGGATTAATTTATACACCATTGTCCCCAACAGTGCAGCACTGGAGTGTCAGTCTGGATTATGGGCTCATCCTTCTAGAGTGGGGCTTGAACCCATAACCTTCTGACTCAGAGGCAAGAGTGGGACCCACTGAGGAAGGCTGACAATTTATACATTGGGCACCTGGCTACATAATCGTGCTGGTATAAACATATTATAGTGGTTCCTCCAATAACGCGCATCAAGGTAGATTAACGCGCATCAAGGTAGATAAATCTCCGGGACCTGATGAAATGTATCCCAGGACGTTATGGGAGGTTAGGGAGGAAATTGCGGGTCCCCTGGCAGAGATATTTGAATCATCCACCGCTACAGGTGAGGTGCCTGAAGATTGGAGGGTAGCAAATGTTGTGCCTTTGTTTAAGAAGGGCGGCAGGGAAAAGCCTGGGAACTACAGACCAGTGAGCCTGACATCTGTAGTGGGTAAGTTGTTAGAGGGTATTCTGAGGGACAGGATCTACAGGCATTTGGAGAGGCAGGGACTAATTAGGAACAGTCAGCATGGTTTTGTGAGAGGAAAATCATGTCTCACGAATTTGATTGAGTTTTTTGAAGGGGTAACCAAGAAGATAGATGAGGGCTGTGCAGTAGACGTGGTCTACATGGACTTCAGCAAAGCATTTGACAAGGTACCGCATGGTAGGTTGTTACATAAGGTTAAATCTCATGGGATCCAAGGTGAGGTAGCCAATTGGATACAAAATTGGCTTGACGACAGAAGACAGAGGGTGGTTGTAGAGGGTTGTTTTTCAAACTGGATGCCTGTGTCCAGCGGTGTGCCTCAGGGATCGGTGCTGGGTCCGCTGTTATTTGTTATTTATATTAATGATTTGGATGAGAATTTAGGAGGCATGGTTAGTAAGTTTGCAGATGACACCAAGATTGGTGGCATTGTGGACAGTGAAGAAGGTTATCTGGGATTGCAACGGGATCTTGATCAATTGGGCCAGTGGGCCGATGAATGGCAGATGGAGTTTAATTTAGATAAATGTGAGGTGATGCATTTTGGTAGATCGAATTGGGCCAGGACCTACTCCGTTAATGGTAGGGCGTTGGGGAGAGTTATAGAACAAAGAGATCTAGGAGTACAGATTCATAGCTCCTTGAAAGTGGAGTCACAGGTGGATAGGGTGGTGAAGAAGGCATTCGGCATGCTTGGTTTCATTGGTCAGAACATTGAATGCAGGAGTTGGGATGTCTTGTTGAAGTTGTACAGGGCATTGGTGAGGCCACACTTGGAGTACTGTGTACAGTTCTGGTCACCCTATTATAGAAAGGATATTATTAAACTAGAAAGAGTGCAGAAAAGATTTACTAGGATGCTACCGGGACTTGATGGTTTGACTTACAGGGAGAGGTTAGACAGACTGGGACTTTTTTCCCTGGAGAGTAGGAGGTTAAGGGGTGATCTTATAGAAGTCTATAAAATAATGAGGGGCATAGATAAGGTCGATAGTCAAAATCTTTTCCCAAAGGTAGGGGAGTCTATAACGAGGGGGCATAGATTTAAGGTGAGAGTGGAGAGATACAAAAGGATCCAGAGGGGCAATTTTTTCACTCAAAGGGTGGTGAGTGTCTGGAACGAGCTGCCAGAGGCAGTAGTAGAGGCGGGTACAATTTTGTCTTTTAAAAAGCATTTGGACAGTTACATGGGTAAGATGGGTATGGAGGGATATGGGCCAAGTGCAGGCAATTGGGACTGGCTTAGTGGTATAAACTGGGCGACATGGACATGTTGGGCCGAAGGGCCTGTTTCCATGTTGTAACTTCTATGATTCTATGAACCTTACTGGCTTATTAGTAAGCAGCTGAACCATAGTGACCTAGATAGTCCCAGGTCTGTTTTGTATTAGCTGGTTTCAATGGGGGAAGCAGTAAGAAGGGTTCCTGCTCCTTAATCGCTGTCCGGTGACCCCATTGTCTGAGAACAGCATTTGGTTCAGCTGGAATGGCGTTCTATGTGAAAAGCCTGTGGTTGACTTGGGAAGAATGCTGAGGTGTCAGAGTGTGGCCATGGTTTGTGACAGGAGAAAACTTCTTCGGGGGAGAGAGAGAAACTAGCCAGAGAATTTAAAAATATATTTCTATATACACAGGTAATTTGTGAGTTTGTGCTGTCAATCCAGGTAAAAACATCCAAACTCCATGGGCAAACTGGAATGGGGGGGGTTGCCTGATTACAGGGCTGATAATCCTGTGTTAGCCTCTCCCTCTGGGATATTCCAACTTTGCATCTTATGTCAAAAGCCTGCAAAAAAAGTCAGTTTGGTTCATCCAAAGGGCGTGTAATGTGTCAGGGATTGGAAGGAGTGTCTTTCTAAAAAGGGCATCTTAAACTCCCGTGGATTGATTCTGCCTCTGTTGGTTGTGACTATTCCTTTTGTTTCTATGTTTTATTGTGCCTGAAGTTTCTTCTATTTTCTTCTTTATTAGGACTGTGGGCTAAGTAACTTACAGCATAAAATTAATTTTTTTTTAAAAAACTAAACTTAACTTAATTAAACAAGGCCAGTACTTGGTTCAACCTAAGAATAATTTGATTGGCATTGAAGTAATAAATTCAATAAATAAGATAGTTATGACAGGGCAGGAGATGTGTTGCAGCTTCAATATGTGGGAGCTACCGGACAGTTTGTCCAGGGCGACTACATCTGGGGTAAGTGTCTGCGGCTCGAGGAACTTCGGCTCCGAGTTGAGGAGCTGGAGTCCGAGCTGCAGACATTGCGAGGCATCATGGAGGGGGAAAGTTACCAGGACACGTTGATCCAGGAGACAGTCACACCCCTTAGACTAAATACTGTAGAATTGGCACATGGACAGGGACAGGAGGGTGTGACTGCGAGTGAGGCAGGTATGGGGATCCGGGAGGGAGCATTACAAGAGCCTCAGCCTCTGCACTTGTCCAATAGATATGAGGTTCTTGCAGCCCTTGTGGACAAGTGCAGGGAGGATAAGCAAACTGGCCACAGCACCGTGGTTCAGGGGGCCATTCAAGTGGAGGGAGTAAAAAGGAATGTGGTTGTAGTAGGTGACAGTATAGTTAGAGGGATAGATACTGTGCTCTGCAGCCAAGAGCGAGAGTCCCGAAGGCTGAGTTGCCGACCCGGTGCCAGGGTTAAGGACATCTCCTCAGGGCTGAAGAGGAATTTGGAGTAAGAGGGGAGGATCCAGTTGTTGTGGTCCACGTAGGTACCAACAACATAGGTAGGACTAAGAAAGAGGTTCTGCTGAGGGAGTTTGAGCAGCTAGGGACTAAATTAAAAAGCAGAACCACAAAGGTAATAATCTGTGGATTATTATCTGAGCCAAGAGCAAATTGGCACAGGTTAAATCAGATCAGAGAGATGAATGTGTGGCTCAAAGATTGGTGTGGGAGAAGTGGGTTTCGATTCACGGGGCACTGGCACCAGTACTGGGGAAAGAGGGAGCTGTTCCATTGGGATGGGCTTCACCTGGACCATGCTGGGACCTGTGTTCTGGCGAACCGAATAACTAGGGTGATAGAGAAGGCTTTAAACTAAATAGAGGGGGGAGGGCTCAGGTGGGGTGAAATTTAGATTGATAAAGAAAAGACAAGGAAGTAGTACAGGAAAGTGATGGGGGTAATGATAAACAGTGTGTCAGGAAGGGACAGAGCGTACAAACATAAGAGTACACTAGCAAATGGGGCCGGGGTAGGACAGGATGGTAAAAAGACAAAATTAAAGGTTCTTTATCTGCGCGCAGCATTTGTAATTAGATAGATGAATTGACGGCACAAATAGAAACAAATGGGTATGATCTCGTGGCCATTACAGAGACATGGTTGCAAGATGACCAAGGTTGGGAGCTAAATATTCAGGGTTATTTAACATTTCGGAAGACAGGAATAAAGGTGGTGAGGTAGCTCTGTTAATAAAGGATGAAATTGGTACAATAGTGAGAAATGATCTTGGCTCAGAAGATCGAGATGTTGAATCAATTTGGGTGGAGGTAAGAAATAGCATGGGAAAGAAATCACTGGTGGGAGTAGTATATAGGCCCCCTAACAGTAGCTACACTGTAGGGCAAAATATAAATCAGGAAATAAGGGGGGCTTGTAAAAAAGGTAATACAATAATCATGGACGATTTTAACTTTCACACAGATTGGACAAATCAAATTGGCAAAAATAGCCCTGAGGAGGAGTTCATAGAATGTATTAGGGACTGTTTCTTAGACCAATACATTGGGGAACCAACCAGGGAACAGGCCATTTTGGATCTGGTAATGGGTAATGAAACAGGATTAATTAATGGTCTCAAAGTAAAGGATCCCTTGAGAAACAGTGATCATAACAGGATAGAATTTCACATCCAATTTGAGAGCGAGGATCTTGGGTCTGAAAATACTGTATTAAACTTAAATAAGGGCAATTATAAAGGAATGAGGGTGGAATTGGCTAAAGTGGACTGGGTAAACAGATTAGATGGTATGATGGTGGATAACAGTGGCAGACATTTAAAAAGATATTTTATGACTCGCAACAAAAATATATCCCTGTGAGGAGGAAAGACTCCACAAAAAGGGTGAACCAACCATGACTAACTAAGGAAGTCAAGGATGGTATCAGGTTAAAAGAAAAAGCATACAACATGGCAAAGATTACTGGTAAGCCCAAAGATTGGGAAAACTTTAAAAACTAGCAACAGATGACTAAAGGAATAATAAAGAGGGAGAAAATAAATTGAGTAAACTAGCAAGAAATATAAAAACTGTTAGTAAAAGCTCCTACAAGTATATAAAAAGGAAGAGGGTAGCTAAAGTAAACATTGGTCCCTTAGAGGATGAGACTGGGGAAATAATAATGGAAAACAAGGAAATAGCAGAGGAATTGAACAGATATTTTGTATCTGTCTTCACAGTAGAAGAAACTAATAAAATACCAATAATAGTAGAAAATCAAGGGGCAAAGGGGAGGGAGGAACTAAAAACAATCACTATCACTAGAGAAAAAATACTAGGTAAACTAATGGGTCTAAAGGCTGACAAGTCCCCTGGACCTGATGACTTACATCCAAGGGTCTTAAAGGAAGTGGCTACAGAGATAGTGGATGCATTGGTTGTAATCTTCCAGAATTCACTAGATTCTGGAAAGGTCCCAGCAGATTGGAAAACCGCAAACGTAAGACCCCTATTCAAGAAGGGAGTGAGACAGAAAGCAGGTAACTATAGACCAGTTAGCCTAACATCTGTCATTGGGAAAATGCTAGAATCCATTATTAAGGAAGTAGTAGCAGGACATTTGGAGACTCATAATACAATCAAGGAGAGTCAACATGGTTTTATGAAGGGGAAATCGTGTCTGATAAATTTAGTAGAGTTCTTTGAGGAAGTAACGGGCAGGGTGGATTAAGGGGAACCAATGGATGCAGTATAATTGGATTTCCAAAAGGCATTCGATAAGGTGCCACATAAAAGATTACTGCACAAGATAAGAGCTCATGGTGTTGGGGGTAATATACTGGCATGGATAGAGGATTGGCTAACTATCAGAAAACAAAGAGTCGGGATAAAAGGGTCATTTTCAAAATAGCAATCTGTAACTAGTGGGATGCCGCAGGGCTCAGTGCTGGGGCCTCAACTATTTACAATATATATATCAATGACTTGGATGAAGGAACAGAGTGTCTTGTGGCCAAATTTGCTGCTGATACAAAGATAGGTGGAAAAGCAAGTTGCGATGAGGACACAAATGGGGTGATTTTAATCCCCAAGAACAGGTGGGTTGGGGGCGGGTGGGAGTTGAAAATAGTTGTTTTTTGGGTCACGACTGCAACCCAGCTTTATTTCCAGGTTTAACGTCGCGCATAAAAGTACAGGCTTCTCACTGGGAATGCAAAGTCTGAAAACCTTGTGGTTGCAACCGAAAAAAACAATGATTTTCAACTCCCACCTGCCCCCAACCCATCCGTTCTTGGTGTTTAAAATCACCCCCAAAGTGTCTGCAAAGGGATATTGACAGGTTAAGTGAATGGGCAAAAGTTTGGCAGATGGAATATAATGTAAGAAAATGAAGTCATCCACTTTGGGAGGAAAAATAAAAAAGCAAAATATTATTTGAATGGAGAAATAGTACAAAATGCTGCGGTACAGAGGGATCTGGGTGTCCTCGTAGATGAAACACAAAAAGTCAACATACAGGTGCAGCACGTAATCCGGAAGGCAAACGGAATATTTCTAGGCGGCTGGAATATAAGAGCAGGGAAGTCATGCTACAACTGTACAGGGTGCTGGTGAGACCACACCTGGAGTACTGCGTTCAGTTCTGGTGCCCTTATTTAAGGAAGGACATACTTGCATTGAAGGCAGTTCAGAGAAGGTTCACTAGGTTGATTCCGGGCATGGAAGGGTTATCTTATGAGGAAAGATTGAACAGGTTGGGTCTGTACTCATTGGAGTTTAGAAGAATGAGAGGAGATCTTATTGAAACATATAATATTCTGAAGGGACTTACATAGAAACATAGAAAATAGGAGCAAGAGTAGGCCATTCGGGCCTGCTCCGCCATTCAAAATGATCATGGCTGATCATTTAACTCAGGACCCTGTTCTCACTTTTTCCCCATATCCCTTGATCCCGTTAGCATTAAGAAATATATCTATCTCCTTCTTGAATACATCTAATGACTTGGCCTCCTGTGGTAGAGAATTCCACAGGTTCACCACCCTCTGAGTGAAGAAATTTCTCCTCATCTCGGTTCTAAATGGCATACCCCGTATCCTGAGACTGTGACCCCTGGTTCTGGACACCCCAGCCATCGGGAACATCCTCCCTGCATCTAGTCTGTCTAGTCCTGTTAGAATTTTATATGTTTCGATGAGATCACCTCTCATTCTTCTAAACTCTAGTGAATATAGGCCTAGTCGACCCAATCTCTCCTCATACGTCAGTCCTGCCATCCCAGGAATCAGTCTGGTAAACCTCCGTTGCACTCCCTCCATGGCAAGGACATCCTTCCTCAGATAAGGAGACCAAAACTGCACAATACTCCAGATGTGGCCTCACCAAGGCCTTGTATAACTGCAGTAAGACATCCCTGCTCCTGTACTCAAATCCTCTTGCAATGAAGGCCAACCCTCTTGCAATGAAGGCCAACATACCATTCGCCTTCCTAACTGCTTGCTGCACCTGAATGCTCGCTTTCAGCGACTGGTGTACAAGGGCACCCAGGTCTCGTCGCACCTCCCCTTTTCCCAATCTATCACCATTCAGATAATAATCTGCCTTTCTGTTTTTACAACCAAAGTGGATAACCTCACATTTATCCACATTATACTGCATCTGCCATGTTCTTGGCCACTCACCCAACTTGTCTAAATCATTGGAGCCTCTTTGTATCTTCCTCACAGCTCACATTCCACCCCAGCTTTGTGTCGTCTGCAAACTTGGAAATGTTGCATTTTGTTCCCTCATCCAAATCATTGATATATATTGTGAATAGCTGGGGCCCAAGCCCTACGGTATCCCACTAATCACTGCCTGCCACCCGGAAAAAGACCCGTTTATTCCTACTCTCTGTTTCCGGTCTGTCAACCAATTTTCAATCCGTGCCAGTATATTCTCCCCAATCCCATGTGCTTTAATTTTGCACACTAACCTCTTGTGTGGGACCTTATCAAAAGCCTTCTGAAAATCCAAATACACCACATCCACTGGTTCTCCCCTATCCATCCTCAAAAAACTCCGGTAGATTTGTTAAGCATGATTTCCCTTTCATAAACCTATGCTGACTTTGTCCAATCCCGTTAATGCCCTCCAAGTGTTCTGTTATCACATCTTTTATAATAGACTCTAGCATTTTCCCCACTACTGATGTTAGGCTAACTGGTCTGTAATTCCCTGTGTTTTCTCTCCCTCCTTTTTTAAATAGTGGAGTTACATTTGCCACCCTCCAATCTGAAGGAACTGTTCCAGAGTCTATAGAATTTTGGAAGATGATCACCAATGCATCCATTATTTCCAGGGCCACTTCCTTTACACCCCTTTCTGGGATGTGGATTATCAGGCCCTGGGGATTTGTCAGCCTTTAGCCCCATTAATTTCCCTCACTTTTTTTAAACTAATATTGGTTTCCTTCAGTTCCTCCCTCTCACTGGACCCTTGGTTCCCTAACATTTCTGGGAGGTTATTTGTGTCCTCCTTTGTGAAGACAGAACCAAACTATGTGTTTAATTGTTCTGCCATTTCTTTGTTCCCCATTATAATTTTCCCCATTTCTGACTGTAAGGGACCGACATTTGTCTTCCCTAATCTTTTTCTCTTGACATATTTATAGAAGCTTTCACAGTCAGTTTTTATGTTCCCTGCTAGTTTGCTCTCATACTCTATTTTTCCCCTCTTAATCAATCTCTTTGTCCTCCTTTGCTGAATTCTGAACTGCTCCCAATCCACAGGCTTGCCGCTTTTTCTGGCAATTTTTTCTGTCTCCTCTTTGGATCTAATACTATCCCTAATTTCTTTTGCAAGATACAGTTGAGCCACCTTTCCAGTTTTATTTTTGCACCAGGCAGGAATGAATAATTGTTGTAATTCTTGCACACGTTCTTTAAATATTAGCCATTGCCTATCCACCGTCATCCCTTTTAGTAAAGTTCCCCAATCTATCAATGCCAACTCGCACCTCATACTTTTGTAATTTCCTTTATTTAGATTCAGGACCCTAGTTTCGGATTCAACTACTTCACTCTCCATCTTAATGAGGAATTCTATCATGTTATGGTCGCTCTTCCCTAAGGGACCCTGCACAACAAGACTGTTAATTAATCCTTTCTCATTGCACAACACCCAGTCTAGGATTGCCTGTTCTCTAGTTGGTTCCTCAACGTATTGGTCTAGAAAACCATCACGTACACACTCCAGGAATTCCTCCCCCACAGTATTATTGCTAATTTGGTTTGACCAATCTATATGTAGATTAAAGTCACTCATGATTATCGTTGTACACTTCTTGCATGCGTCTCTAATTTCCTGTTTAATGCCCTCCCCTACATCTCCGCTACTGTTTGGGGGCCTATAGACAACCCCCACCAACGTTTTCTGCCCCTTGGTGTTTCTTAGCTCCACCCATACAGATTCCACACCGTGATTTTCCGAGCCAATATCCTTCCTCCTTTACTAACAACCCTACCCCACCTCCTTTCCCTTTTTGCCTGTCCTTCCTAAATATTGAATACCCTTGGATGTTCAGTTCCCATCCTTGGTCACCCTGCAGCCATGTCTCCGTAATCGCAACTATATCAGAACCGTTAATATCTATTTGCGCTGTTAATTCATCCACCTTATTGCGAATGCTCCACGCATTAAGACACAATGCCTTTAGACTTGTCTTTTTAAGATTGCTGGTCATCTTAGTATTATTTTGCAATATGGCCCTATTTGTTTTTTGCCCTTGTTTTCTCTGCCTTCCACTATTGCTTCTTCCTTTTCTGTCTTTTGTTTCCATCCTTGTTTCCCCCCGCCTCCCCCCTGTCTCCCTGCTCAAGTGCCCATCCCCCTGCCATTCTAGTTTAAACCTTCCCCAACAACACTAGCAAACACCCCCGCGAGGGCATCTGTCCCGGTCCTGCTCGGGTGTAACCTGTCCCGCTTGTACAGGTCCCACCTTCCCCAGAATTGGTCCCAATGTCCCAGGAATCTAAATCCCTCCCTCCTACACTATCACTGCAGCCACGCATTCATCTGGTCTATTCTCCTGTTCCTACACTCACTAGCGCGTGGCACTGGTAGTAATCCTGAGATTACTACCTTTGAGGTCCTGCTTTTTAATTTATCTCCTAACTCCTTAAATTCACCTTGCAGGACCTCATCCCTTTTTTTTTAACCTATGTCGTTGGTACTGATATGGACCACGACTACTGGCTGTTCACCCTCCCCCCTCCAGAATGTCCTGCAGCCGCTCCGTGACATCCTTGACCCTAGCACTTGATAGGGTAGATGCTAAGAGGATGTTACCCCTCATGGGGGAATCTGAAACCAGGGGGCATAGTCTCAGAATAAGGGGTCAACCATTTAAGTCGTAAATGAGGAGGGATTTCTCCTCCCAGAGGGTTGTGAATCTTTGGAATTCTTTACCCCAAAAAGCTGTGGAGGCTGAGTCATTGAATACATTCAAGGCTGAGTTAGACAAATTTTTGATCAGCAAGGGAGTCAAAGGATATGGGGAAAGGCAGGAAAGTGGAATTGAGGTAAAAATCGGATCAGCCATGACCTTTTAAATGGCGGAGCAGGCTCGAAGAGCCAAAGACCTACTCCTGCTCCTATCTATTATGGTCGCTTTGAAGGTGATGTGAGAATGTGGGCATCTCACAGTTTTTACTGTGGTAAGTTTATTCATAGCCCATCTTCGTCCTTCAATGCTTTAACTCCTCATGCTCAATACCCTCCCCATATCCTAGCCCACCTTGCTCTCCCCATGGTTCAGCTACATCCATACCATTGCAAACAATGCTACCAAGTCCTCGGAGCCTTTGGTCCACCAGTTCTTCCTTACCTCCTGTCGTCTCTTGCTCTTCCTGTTACAGTTTGAGCTTTCACCATGTGTTCAGGGATAGATGGTAGTTTCACTAAGCAGACCCAGAGCAGAACTCTCCATTTGGATGGGGGTAAATAACAGGCAGCTGTTCCGATATCGCCAAGTGGAAAGTTCCGGCTTAGGTATCCACCGAACCAATGCCATTATGAGTTATCACGCCCTGGTCTCTGAGTTAACACTAATTGCTATATATTGTTCACATCTGATACTCACCACTTTCTCCTGTCCGTTTCAAGAGCCAATGAACACTCTGCGTTCTGTGTGCAGGCTGAAACTAGTTGGCCAGATTGATTAAGTATGCCTAACGGATCAAAATGTATGAACTAATTAATATATATTACTAGGAGTCTATAAGGGATTAATAGACTTGTCTAGGAGTCCTTAAGAGATCCATATACACAGGGTCAACAACAACATGCATTTATATAGCGCCTTTAATGTAAAACGTACCAAGGTGTTTCACAGGAGCGACTATCAATCAAACTTTGACACTGAGCACGTAAGGAGATATTAGGACAGATGACCAAAAGATGGTCTCTCTGCTCCTGCACCCCCTTTAAAATTGTACCATTTAGTTTATATTGCCTCTCATTTTTCCTACCAAAATGTATCACTTCACATTTCTGTGTTAAATTTCACCTGCCATGTGTCTGCCCATTTCACCAGTCTGTCTCTGTCCTCCTGAAGTCTGTTACTATCCTCCACATTGTTTACTACATTTGAGTTTTGTGTCATCTGCAAACCTTGAAATTATACCCTCGATACCCAAATCCAGGTTATTGATATATATCAAAAAGAGCAGTGATCCTAATACTACCCACTGGCTGTTATCACCACAATACCATAGTCCCATGTGGCGACTTGTGCCTGCAGCTTACCATGTTACGTGCATTTACACATATGCATTTACCCCTGTCTGATCCCTCCTATTTCTGAATTATTCCTTACCCTAGTGATATTTGTCCCTCCCATTCCTCTGTGCATCCTTGTTTCTCCTTTCTAATGTTTCATCCTGGTGCCCATCCCCTGCCAATATACATGAAATAATTAATATCGACGATTAAGAGTCCATTGGGGATTAATATACATTAACTTTTTTTTATTCATTCATGGGATGTGCGCATTTATTGCCCATCCCTAATTACCCTTGAGAAGGTGGTGGTGAGCCGCCTTCTTGAACCACTGCAGTCCATGTGGTGAAGGTGGTGGTGAGCCGCCTTCTTGAACCGCTGCAGTCCGTGTGGTGAAGGTTCTCCCACAGTGCTGTTAGGAAGGGAGTTCTAGGATTTTGACCCAGCGACGATGAAGGAACCGCAATATATTTCCAAGTCAGGATGGTGAGTGACTGGGAGGGGACTGTGCAGGTGGTGTTGTTCCCATGCGCCGGCTGCCTTTGTCCTTCTAGGTGGTGGAGGTCGCTGGTTCGGGAGGTGCTGTCGAAGAAGCCTTGGCGAGTTGCAGCAGTGCATCTTGTAGATGGTACACACTGCAGCCACGGTGCACCAGTGGTGGAGAGAGTGAATGTTTAAGGTGATAGATGGGGTGCCAATCAAGCGGACTGCTTTGTCCTGGATGGTGTCGAGCTTCTTGAGTGTTGTTGGAGCAGCACTCATCCAGGCAAGTGGAGAGTATTCCATCACACTCCTGACTTGTGCCTTGTAGATGGTGGAAAGGCTTTGGGGAGTCAGGAGGTGAGTCACTCACCACAGAATACCCAGCCTCTGACCTACTTCTGTCACCACAGTATTTATGTGGCTGGCCCAGTTTAGTTTCTGGTCAATGGTGACCCCCAGGATGTTGATGGTGGGGGATTCAGCGATGGTAATGCTGTTGAATGTCAAGGGGAGGTGGTTAGACTCTTTTGTCGAAGATGGCACTTGTCTAGCACGAATGTTACTTGCCACTTATGAGCCCAAGCCTGGATGTTGTCCAGGTCTTGCTGCATGAGGGCACGGACTGCTTCATTATCTGAGGGGTTGCGAATGAAACTGAACACACTGCAATCATCTGTGAGCATCTCCACGTCTGACCTTATGATGGAGGGAAGTGATGCTCATCTGAGTGATGAAGCAGCTGAAGATGGTTGGGCCTAGGACACTACCCTGAGGAACTCCTGCAGCAATGCCCTGAGGCTGAGATGATTGCCCTCCAACAACCACTACCATCTTCCTTTGTGCTAGGTATGACTCCAGCCACTGGAGAGTTTTCCCCCTGATTCCCATTGACTTCAATTTAACTAGGGCTCCTTGGTGCCACACTCGGTCAAATGCTGCCTTGATGTCAAGGGCAGTCACTCTCACCTCGCCTCTGGAATTCAGCTCTTTTGTCCATGTTTGGACCAAGGCTGTAATGAGCTCTGGAGCAGAGTGGTCCTGGCGGAACCCAAACTGTGCATCAGCGAGCAGGTTATTGGTGAGTAAATGCCACTTGATGGCACTGTTGACGACACCTTCCATCACTTGACTGATGATTGAGAGTAGACTGATGGGGCGGTAATTGGCCAGATTGGATTTGTCCTGCTTTTTGAGGACAGGACATACCTGGGCAATTTTCCACATTGTCGGGTAGATGCCAGTGTTGTAGCTGTACTGGAACAGCTTGGCTAGAGGTGCGGCTAATTCTGAAGCACAAGTCTTCAGCACTACAGCCGGGATGTTGTCGGGGCCCATAGCCTTTGCTGTATCCAGTGCACTCAGCCGTTTCTTGATATCACGTGGAGTGAATTGAATTGGCTGAAGACTGGCTTCTGTGATGGTGGGGATATCGGGAGGAGGCCGAGTTGGATCATCCACTCGGCACTTCTGGCTGAAGATGGTTGCAAACTCTTCATGGATGTGACAAGACTGCAGAGCTTTGATCTGATCTGTTGGTTGTGGGATCGCTTAGCTCTGTCTATAGCATGCTGCTTCTGCTGTTTAGCGTGCATGTAACCCTGTGTTGTAGCTTCACCAGGTTGGCACCTAATTTTTAGGTATGACTGGTGTTGCTCCTGGCATGCTCTTCTACACTCCTTATTGAACCAGAGATCATCTCCTGGCTTGTTGGTAATTGTGGAGTGAGGAATATGCCAGGCCATGAGGTTACAGATGGTGCTGGAATACCATTCTGCTGCTGCTGATGGCCCACAGTGCCTCATGGATGCCCAGTTTTAAGCTGCTAGATCTATTCTGAATCTATCCTATTTAGCACGGTGGTAGTGCCACACAACACGATGGATGGTGTCCTCAGTATGAAGACGGGACCTCGTCTCCACAAGGACTGTGCGGTGGTCACTCCTACCAATACTGTCATGGACAGAAGCATCTGCGACAGGTAGATTGGTGAGGATGAGGTCGAGTAGGTTTTTCCCTCGTGTTGGTTCTCTCACCACCTGCCGCAGGCCCAGTCTGGCAGATATGTCCTTCAGGACTCGGCCAGCTCGGTCAGTAGTGTTGCTACCGAGCCGCACTTGGTGATGGACATTGAATTCCCCCACCCAGAGTGCATTCTGTGCCCTTGCTACCCTCAGTGCTTCCTCCAAGTGGTGTTCAACATGGAGGAGTTCTGATTCATCAGCTGAGGGAGGGCGGTAGGTGATAATCAGCAGGAGGTTTCCTTGCCCATGTTTGACCTGATGCCATGAGACTTCATGGGGTCCAGAGTCAATGTTGAGGATTCCCAGAGCCACTCCCTCTTGACTGTGCCGCCACCTCTGGTGGGTCTGTCCTGCCGGTGGGACAGAACATACCCAGGGATGGTGATGGAAGAGTCTAGGACGTTGGCTGAAAGGTATGATTCTGTGATTATGGCTGTGTCAGGCTGTAGCTTGACTCGTCTGTGGGACAGCTCTCCCGATTTTGGCACAAGTCCCCAGATGTTGGTGAGGAGGACTTTGCAGGGTCGACTGGGCTTGGTTTGCCTTTGCCTTTGTCGTGTCCGGTGCCTCGTGGTCCAGTGCCGGGTGGTCTGTCTGGTTTTATTCTTATTATGACTAATTGATATGCACGATCCGTAGTCTATAAGGAATTGAATATACATGAAATATACATGAATATACATGAATGTGCATGATTCATACTCTATAAGGGATTAATTTACATAGAATTACATAGAATTTACAGCACAGAAACAGGCCATTTGGCCCAACTGGTCTATGCTGGTGTTTATGCTCCACAGGAGCTACCTCCCTCCCTACTTCATCTCACCCTATCAGCATGACCTTCTATTCCTTTCTTCCTCATGTGTGTCTAACTTCCCTTAAGTACATCGATGCTATTTGCCTCAGCTACCCCTTGTGGTAGCGAGTTCCACATTCTAACCACTCTCTGGGTAAAGTGATTTATTAGTGACTCTCATATTTATGGCCCCTAGTTTTGGACTCCCCCACAAGTGGAAACCTATCATAGAATCATAGAATGGTTACAGCAAGGATGGAGGTCATTTGCCCATCGAGTTCGTGCCAAACCCCTTCATAATTTTAAAGATCTCTATCAGGTCACCCCTCAGCCTTCTCATTTTTATATAAAAGCGCCACAGCCTGTTCAGTCTTTCCTGAAAAGGATAGTCTCTCAGTTCTGGTATAATCCTTGTAAATCTTTTTTGCACCTTCTCCAAGGCCTCTATATCCTTTCTATAACATGGAGACCAGAACTGTGCACAATACTCCAAGTGTGGTCTAACCAAGTTTCCATATAAGTTTAACATAACTTCTCTGCTTTTTAATTCTATCCCTCTAGAAATGAACCCTGTTGATTTATTTGCAATTTTTTATGGCCTTATTAACCTGCGTTGCTACTTTGTGATTTGTGCATCTGTACCTCACGATCTCTTTGCTCGTCTATCCCGTTTAGACTCTTATTTTCCAAGGAGTATGTGGCCTCCTTATTCCGTATACCAAAATGCACTACCTCACTTACCTATAATTGAAATTCATTTGCCAATTACACGCCCATTCTGCAAGTTTATTCATTCCTGTATTTTGTTGCAGTTCTCCACAGTGTTAACTACACCCCCCAATTTGGTGTCATCCGCAAATTTTCAAATTGTACTTACATAAGAACATAAGAAATAGGAGCAGGAGTAGGCCAATCGGCCCCTCGAGCCTGCTCCGTCATTCAATAAGATCATGGCTGATCTGATCCTAACCTCAAATCTAAATTCATGTCCAATTTCCTGCCCGCTCCCCGTAACCCCCAATTCCCTTTACTTCTAGGAAACTGTCTATTTCTGTTTTAAATTTATTTAATGATGTAGCTTCCACAGCTACCTGGGGCAGCAAACTCCACAGACCTACTACCCTCTGAGTGAAGAAGTTTCTCCTCATCTCAGTTTTGAAAGAGCAGCCTCTTATTCTAAGATTATGCCCCCAAGTCCTAGTTTCACCCATCCTTGGGAACATCCTTACCACATCCACCCGATCAAGCCCCTTCACAATCTTATATGTTTCAATAAGATCGCCTCTCATTCTTCTGAACTCCAATGAGTAGAGTCCCAATCTACTCAACCTCTCCTCATATGTCCACCCCCTCATCCCCGGGATTGACCGAGTGAACCTTCTTTGTACTGCCTCAAGAGCAAGTATGTCTTTTCTTAAGTATGGAGACCAAAACTGTATACAGTATTCCAGGTGCGGTCTCACCAATACCTTATATAACTGCAGCAATACCTCCCTGTTTTTATATTCTATCCCCCGAGCAATAAAAGCCAACATTCCGTTGGCCTTCTTGATCACCTGCTGCACCTGCATACTAACTTTTTGATTTTCTTGCACTAGGACCCCCAGATCCCTTTGTACTGCAGTACTTTCCAGTTTCTCGCCATTAAGATAATAACTTGCTCTCTGATTTTTCCTGCCAAAGTGCATAACCTCACATTTTCCAATATTGTATTGCATCTGCCAAATCTCCGCCCACTCACCCAGCCTGTCTATATCCCCTTGTAGGTTTTTTATGTCCTCCTCACTTTCTACTTTCCCTCCCATCTTTGTATCACCTGCAAACTTTGATATGTTGCACTCGCTCCCCTCCTCCAAATCGTTAATATAGATTGTAAAGAGTTGGGGACCCAGCACCGACCCCTGCGGAACACCACTGGCCACTGGTTGCCAGTCCGAGAATGAACCATTTATCCCAACTCTCTGCTTCCTGTTAGATAACCAATCCTCCACCCATGCCAGAATATTACCCCCAATCCAGTGATTCTTTATCTTGAGCAATAATCTTTTATGTGGCACCTTGTCGAATGCCTTCTGGAAGTCTAAATACACTAAATCCACTGGTTCCCCTTTATCCACCCTGTACGTTATATCCTCAAAGAACTCAAGCAAATTTGTCAGACATGACTTCCCCTTCGTAAAGCCATGCTGACTTTGTCCTATTAAATTATGTTTATCCAAATGTTCCGCTACTGTCTCCTTAATAATAGACTCCAAAATTTTACCCACCACAGATGTTAGGCTAACTGGTCTATAATTTCCAGCCTTCTGCCTATTACCCTTTTTGAATAAGGGTGTTACATTAGCAGTTTTCCAATCTGCCGGGACCTTTGCCGAGTCCAGAGAATTTTGGAAAATTATTACCAAAGCATCCACAATCCCTACTGCCACTTCCCTCAAGACCCTCGGATGTAAGCCATCAGGTCCAGGGGATTTATCCGCCTTGAGTCCCATTAATTTACTGAGTACCAATTCCTTAGTGATTTTAATCGTATTTAGCTCCTCCCCCCCCCCGGGCGGGGGGGCGTGTGTGCGGGGGGGCGGGGGGGCCTGTGTGCGGGGGGGGGGGGCAGTGCGCGGGGGGGGGGCAGTGCGCGGGGGGGGGGGGGGGCAGTGCGCGGGGGGGGGGGGGGGCAGTGCGCGGGGGGGGGGGGGGGGGCAGTGCGCGGGGGGGGGGGGGGGCAGTGCGCGGGGGGGGGGGGGGGGGGGGCAGTGCGCGCGGGGGGGGGGGGGGGGGCCTGTGTGCGGGGGGGGGGGGGGGGGGCAGTGCGCGGGGGGGGGGGGGGGGGCAGTGCGCGGGGGGGGGGGGGGGGCCTGTGCGGGTGTTTGTGCAGTGACACTGTGTAATGTACTTTTCTTTTATTTCAGCGACGGTCAAATTGGTTGCTGCCAAAGGAAGCTCTGTTTTAATTCCTGGAATGCATAATTTTATTGGAAATTTCTTTATTTATTGGTATTTCATACATCCTAAAAACTCTCTCAGCATCGTGGAGTATTACGTCGGCCGTAAGAGACTTATTATCCATCGTGCGTATAAAGAACGGATTCAATTTTTTTCAACAAATGCGTCCTTCCTGCTAATGAATGTACAGGAAGCAGATTCTGGGCAATACGTATTACTGGACAGTTCAGGCACTAAACGCTTGAAAAATGTATTTCTTGAAGTCTTCCGTAAGCATATTAAAACTACTTATTTGATTATGTTCGTCGAAATAAGTGAGAAAGATCAGCCCCTTTCTGCCTCTCCTCTCCTCTCCTGAAGTAGTTTTCTGCATGCGGTGCTATGATTCTAATGTCTCTCCCTAATATTGTTTTAAAAGCCTCTGTTCCATTTCTCTCTCCAGAGCTTCTTACCATACTCAAAATATACAGCAATTCCAGCCTGGTGAACAGTGTTATCGCATTGAACTGTGTACTGCAGGAAAGGGAAGCCGATTCTATCACGTGGATCAAAGATGGAGTTTCCATTCCTAATGAGCATTACACATTGTCTGATAATAATAGGACTTTAATCATTCATATGGCACAGGAATCTGATTCTGGCATCTACACCTGTATTGCACAGAACCCCATCAGCCAAAGCAACAGCTCCTACTTGCTGTCAATCAAGAGTGAGTGTATAAAACTTTCCATTTAGTGTGTAACAAAGTCTCTTGTACTGCGCTTTATTGTGTTTGTAAATCAGGGTACATGAAATGACTGATTTCTCCAAAATTGCTTGTGATACAGAATAAACCCTTTCTGGTAACCAGCATGGGGCTTTGTGTAGGTATTCCAGGAACTGAGTGTGGGTGAACAACGGGTGTAATATGGTGTGCAATACACTTCACCAATTGAATTGGATCCAGAAACTGGAAGGGCAGAGTTTGCACTGGGGGATAGTTCACTGTGCTTTTTTGAGGCATTTTTTTTATTCGTTCATGGGTTGTGGGCGTCGCTGGCGAGGCCGGCATTTATTGCCCATCCCTAATTGCCTTTGAGAAGGTGGTGGTGAGCCGCCTTCTTGAACTGCTGCAGTCCGTGTGGTGACGGTTCTCCCACTGTGCTGTTAGGAAGGGAGTTCCAGAATTTTGACCCAGCGACGATGAAGGAACGGCGATATATTTCCAAGTCGGGATGGTGTGTGACTTGGAGGGGAACGTGCAGATGGTGTTGTTCCCATGTGCCTGCTGCTCTTGTCCTTCTAGGTGGTAGAGGTTGCGGGTTTTGGAGGTGCTGTCGAAGAAGTCTTGGCGAGTTGCTGCAGTGCATCCTGTGGATGGTACACACTGCAGCCACAGTGCGCTGGTGGTGAAGGGAGTGAATGTTTAGGGTGGTGCATGGGGTGCCAATCAGGCGGGCTGCTTTGTTCTGGATGGTGTCGAGCTTCTTGAGTGTTGTTGGAGCTGCACTCATCCAAGCAAGTGGAGAGTATTCCATCACACTCCTGACTTGTGCCTTGTAGATGGTGGAAAGGCTTTGGGGAGTCAGGAGGTGAGTCACTCGCCGCAGAATACCCAGCCTCTGACCTGCTCTCGTAGCCACAGTATTTATATGGCTGGTCCAGTTAAGTTTCTGGTCAATGGTGACCCCCAGGATGTTAATGGTGGGGGATTCGGTGATGGTAATGCCGTTGAATGTCAAGGGGAGGTGGTTAGACTCTTTCTTGTTGGAGATGGTCATTGCCTGGCACTTACCTGGCACGAATGTTACTTGCCACTTATGAGCCCAAGACTGGATATTGTCCAGGTCTTGCTGCATGCGGGCTCAGACTGCTTCATTATTTGAGGGGTTGCGAATGGAACTGAACACTGTGCAATCATCAGCGAACATCCCCATTTCTGACCTTATGATGGAGGGAAGGTCATTGATGAAGCAGCTGAAGATGGTTGGGCCTAGGACACTGCCCTGAGGAACTCCTGCAGCAATGCCCTGGGGCTGAGATGATTGGCCTCCAACAACCACTACCATCTTCCTTTGTGCGAGGTATGACTCCAGCCACTGGAGAGTTTTCCCCCTGATTCCCATTGACTTCAATTTTACTCGGGCTCCTTGGTGCCACACTCGGTCAAATGCTGCCTTGATGTCAAGGGCAGTCACTCTCACCTCACCTCTGGAATTCAGCTCTTTTGTCCATGTTTGGACCAAGGCTGTAATGAGGTCTGGAGCCAAGTGGTCCTGGTGGAATCTAAACTGAGCATCGGTGAGCAGGTTATTGGTGAGTAAGTGCCGCTTGATAGCACTGTCGACGACACCTTCCATCACTTTGCTGATGATTGAGAGTAGAGTGATGGGGCGGTAATTGGCCGGATTGGATTTGTCCTGCTTTTTGTGGATAGGACATACCTGGGCAATTTTCCACATTGGGGGATGGGAACTGGTAAGGGTCATTCCAACAGTCTCCCATTCCACCCAGCCAGCTGGTTATTTCCCAGAGGGTCCTTTATAGCAGAGGACAGTGGTCTCTCACATGCAATGGACATTAAACCCCAGTCACACTCTAACCTTTCTTAAAGGTGAACTGCTACAATTTAGAGTGCTGCAGCCCAAATTTCCAGCCCTGCTCTGTTTTGGAAGCGCACAGGAGGATGAGTGAAGAGGCAGAGCTTGGCTGCAGCCATTTGCTCAGAGCTGCCCTCCGGACAGCGTCCGCCGCTGAGATCGGCCCTCCGGACAGCGTCCGCCGCTGAGATCGGCCCTCCGGACAGCGTCCGCCGCTGAGATCGGCCCTCCGGACAGCGTCCGCCGCTGAGATCGGCCCTCCGGACAGCGTCCGCCGCTGAGATCGGCCCTCCGGACAGCGTCCGCCGCTGAGATCGGCCCTCCGGACAGCGTCCGCCGCTGAGATCGGCCCTCCGGACAGCGTCCGCCGCTGAGATCGGCCCTCCGGACAGCGTCCGCCGCTGAGATCGGCCCTCCGGACAGCGTCCGCCGCTGAGATCGGCCCTCCGGACAGCGTCCGCCGCTGAGATCGGCCCTCCGGACAGCGTCCGCCGCTGAGATCGGCCCTCCGGACAGCGTCCGCCGCTGAGATCGGCCCTCCGGACAGCGTCCGCCGCTGAGATCGGCCCTCCGGACAGCGTCCGCCGCTGAGATCGGCCCTCCGGACAGCGTCTGTCACAGAAATGGGGGTATATGGGCACAAATCGTTGAAGGTGGCAGGGCAGGTTGAGAAAGCGGTTAAAAAAGCATACGGGATCCTGGGCTTTATAAATAGAAGCATAGAGTACAAAAGCAAGGAAGTTATGATGAACCTTTATAAAACACTGGTTCGACCACAACTGGAGTATTGTGTCCAATTCTGGGCACCGCACTTTAGGAAAGATGTGAAGACCTTGGAGATGGTGCAGAAGAGATTTACTAGAATGGTTCCAGGGATGAGGGACTTCAGTTACGTGGATAGACTGGAGAAGCTGGGGTTGTTCTCCTTAGAGCAGAGAATGTTGAGAGGAGATTTAATAGAGGTATTCAAAATCATGAATGGTTTAGATAAAGTAAATAGAGAAACTGTTCCCATTGGCAGAGGGGTCAAGAACCAGAGGACACAGATTTAAGGTGATTGGCAAAAGAACCAAAGGTGACATGAGGAAAAACTTTTACACAGCGAGTGGTCAGGATCTGGAATGCACTGCCCAAGGGGGTGGTGGAGGCAGATTCAATCATGGCCTTCAAAAAGGAATTGGATAAATAATTGAAGAGAAAAAATTCGCAGGGCTATGGGGAAAGAGCGGGGAGTGGGACTAACTAGATTGCTCTTACAAAGAGCCAGCACAGGCTCGATGGGCCGAATGGCCTCCTTCTTTGCTGTAACGATTCTATAATTCTATTGTCACAGAAATCTGCTCGCCTGAGGGGCACAGGTAGCGAATAGTGTGGAGCAGTGAGAATAGCAGGTGATATTTCACCTCTCTAAGCCAGGGTACTGAGGTCAATTGGAGCAGCCAGAGGAGATAACCCAGGTCAGGGACAGTGGGCTCAGTGTTGCTCACTATCTCTGGCCTCTACACTGTGCACTCAGCTCCTGTGGGACCCTGAGAGAAATGTTGGTGACCTTTATCTCTCTCTCCCTCAAGCATTGACTCCTGCTGGAATCTAGATCCACTCCAGTACCATCTCCAAGTATTCCTCACTACTCATGTCACCTAAGGTAGTGAGCATCAGCGAGCTATTTGACCATGCTGGGATGGCGGTGCAGCTGAGTAAAGCCAAGTTCGAATTGAACATGTCCCCAAATCCGTGCTCTTCTTTCCCGCAACTCCATGTTTGAATCCTTCCAATCAGGTTTCCGCCCCTGCCACAGTACTGAAACGGCCCTTATCAAATTCACAAATGACATCCTATGTGACTTTGACCGTGCTAGCCCTCCTCATCCTTCCCGACCTGTCTGCAGCCTTTGACATGATTGACTACACCATCCTCCTCCTCCTCCAACGCCTCTCCTCCATCGACCAGCTGGGTGGCACTGCGCTCGTCTGGTTCCATTCTTATCTATCTCGTTTTAGCCACAGAATCACCTACAAATATACAAATTAAGAGCAGGAGTAGGCCATTCGAGCCTGCTCTGCCATTTGATAAGATCGTGGCTGATCTGATTTGTGACCTCAACCCTACTTTCCTGTCTACCTACTATAACCTTTCACTCCCTTGTTAATCAGGAATCTATCGAACTCAGCCTTAAAAATATTCAATGACCCTGCCTCCACCGCTCTCTGGGGAAGGGAGTTCCACAGACTCACGAGCCTCTGAGAGAAAAAATTTCTCCTCATCTCCGTCTTAAATGGGAGACCCCTTAGTTTTAAACTGTGGCCCCTAGTTCTAGTCTTTCCCACAAGGGGAAACATCCCCTCAGCATCTACCCCTTCAAGTCCCCTCAGCATCTTACATGTTTCAATAAGATCACCTCTCATTCTTCCAAACTCCAGTGTATACAGGCCCAACTTGTCCAACCTTTCCTCATAAGATAAACCCCTCATCCCAGGAATCAGTTGAGTAAACCTTCTCTGAACTGCCTCCAAAGTAATTATGTCTTTTCTTAAATAAGGAGACCAAAACTGCACACAGTATTCTAGATGTGGTCTCACCAATGCCCTGTACAACTGTAGCAAAACATCTCTACTTTTATATTCCATTCCTCTTGCAATAAATGACAACATTCCATTTGCCTTCCTAATCACTTGCTGTACCTGCAGACTAACTTTTTGTGATTCATGTACTAGGACACCCAGATCCCTCTGTACCTCAGAGTTCTGCAGTCTCTCTCCATTTAAATAATACACTGCTTTTCTATTCCTCCTGCCAAAGTGGACAAGTTCACATTTTCCCACATTACACTCCATCTGCCAAATTTTTGCCCATTCACTTAACCTATCTATATCCCTTTGCAGACTCTTCACAACTTACTTTCCTACCTACCTTTGTGTCATCAGCAAATTTAGCAACCATAAATTCAGTCCCTTCATCCAAGTCATTGATATAGATTGTAAATAGTTGAGGCCCAAGCACTGATCCCTGTGGCACTCCACTCGTTACATCTTGCCAACCTGAAAATGACCCATTTATGCCTACTCTCTGTTTCCTGTTAGCTAACCAATCCTTTATCCATGTTAATATGTTACCCCCTATGTCATGAGCCCTTATTTTGTGTAGTAGCCTTTGATGTGGCACCTTGTCAAAAGCCTTCTGGAAATCCAAGTACACCACATCCACAGGATCCCCTTTATCCACGTTGCTTGTTACTTCCTCAAAGAACTCTAATAAATTAGTCAAACACGATTTCCCTTTCACAAAGCTGCATTGACTCTGCCTGATTGCATTGAGATTTTCTAAGTGCCCTGCTATAACCTCCTTAATAATAGATTCTAGCATTTTCCCCATGACAGATGTTAAGCTACTGGCCTGTAGTTTCCTGCTTTCTGTCTCTCTCCTTTCTTGAATAGAGGAGTTACATTTGCTGTTTTCCAATCTGATGGGACCCTTCCAGAATCTAGGGAATTTTGGAAAATTAACACCAATGCATCTACTATCCCTGCAGCCACTTATTTGAAGACTCGAGGATGAAGTCCATCAGGACCTGGGGACTTGTCAGCCTTTAGTTCTAATAATTTTTTCAGAATCCTTTCCCTGGTGATTGTAAATGTTTTAAGTTCCTCCCTCCCTTTCACCTCTTGATTCACAATTATTTCTAGTGTTATTTGTATCTACAGTGAAGATGGATGCAAAATATCTGTTCAATTCATCCCCTATTTCCTTGTTCTCCATTATACACCTGCAATGGCTTCTGTTCTCGCTCCCGCACTGTTACTTCTGGCATCCCCCAAGGATCTATCCTTGGCCCCCTCCTATTTCTTATCTACATGCTGCCCCTCGGCAACATCATCCGAAAACACGTCAGGTTCCACATGTACGCTGACAACACCCAGCTCTACCTCACCACCACCTCCATCGACACCTCCGCTGTCTCCCATTCGTCGCATTGCTTGTCCGATATCTAGCGCTGGATGAGCAAAAATTGTCCTCGGTCCCTGCCATGCACTCTGTTCCCTCGCCACCGACTCCATCCCTCTCCCTGGCCACTGTCTGAGGCTGGACCAGACCGTTTGCAACCTTTGGCATCCTATTTGACCCTGAGATGAGCTTCCAACCACATATCCGCTCCATCACCAAGACCGCCAGTCTCTGCCCCTGCCTCAGCTCATCAGCTGCTGAAACCCTCATCCGTGCCTTTGTTACCTCCAGACTTGACTATTCCAATGCTTTCCTGGCCGGCCTCTCATCTTCCACCCTCCATAAACTTGAGCTCATCCAAACCTCTGCTGCCCCATATCCCAACTCGCACCAAGTCCCGTTCACCCATCACCCCCTGTGCTCGCTGACCTACATTGGCTCCCGGTCCGGGAACGCCTCGATTTTAAAATTCTCATCCTTGTTTTCAAATCCCTCCACGGACTGACCCCTCCCGATCTCTGTAACCTCCTCCAGCCCTACAACCCTCCGAGATCTCTGCGTTCCTCAAACTCTGACCTTTTGTCCATCCCTGGTTTTAATCACTCCACCATTGGCAGCCGTGCCTTCAGCTGCCTAGACCCTAAGCTTTGGAATTCCCTCCCTAAACCTCTCCGCATCTCCACCTCTCCTTCTTTAAGACCCTCCTTAAAACCTGCCTCTTTGACTGAGCTTTTGGTCACCTGTCCTAATATCTCTAAGTGGCTCGGTGTCAATTTTTGTTTGATTGATCCTGTGACGCGCCTTGGGACGTTTTACTATAAAGGCGTTATATAAATGCAAGTCATTGCAGGAACTGTATATTTGTAATCTCGGGCTATTCCTTTACAGTGTAAATGTTTAAAGCGTGATGATGATGAATTAATTGAGTCATTTTATTTCATTCCTTAGTTCCATATGCGACCTATAAACCTGGCATGATCATTGGTATTGTCTTTGGGATAGCGTGTGTCTTTCCAATGATGCTGGTCTTTGGCATTATTTTAGTGAGGTTAGTAAATATAAATATAAATATCACAGTGACCCGCAACTTGTGACAGTGAGTCTGATGAAATCAGAAGGCGGCAACAGGGCTGATTCTGTCCTCCTCGCCCGGGGTCGCGCTTGTGGGGTCAGACATTAGTATTAACAGGGCCCGCCCAATATTTCCCACATTCTGCCTGTGGCTCATCACTAGGATTGTGGAATCAGCCCTGAGTCACTCATCCATCAGGAAGTCTGCAGTTTCCGCAGTCTTTACCCCCCTCCCCCCGGCTCTTTTCACCACCGCCCCCCGGTCTTTACTGGACACAGACTCTGCACCAGGTGGGAGGGGTTACCTTGGGGGGAGTGGGCGAATGGGGGGGAGGGGGAAGGGGCGAACAGGGGAGGGGTGTGGGGGGTTGAGGGAAATGGTGTCTCCATTCTCCAGTGATATGTTTGTTTCCTTGTCTTTGTGCAGGTATCGCTGCCACCTTCCCCCTGCACTGACTTATAACCATCGGCATTGACCATGTGTGAGGATAGTGGTGAACTTGACATTGTGAGGAGTCCAGGAGTGGTGTGTGATCTCCCAACCAATTAAAGCAGCAGGGCAGTTACAGGCTGTAACTGAGTTCCATCATCATGTAAAGTGCTGAGAGATTGTGTCCGAATGTATTAATGAGGAAGTAGGGGGGCAGGTGAGTACTGAAGTCTCCTGGGCCATGTCACTGCAGCATCTGGCAGAGCAGATCGAAGGTGGGTGTTTCTGCTGATGGATGGCTGTGAGGAGGATTGGAGAATCCTGAGAGATGTTCAACTTTTGTGACCAGGGAGATTGTCCCCTAATAATCACCGTGCAAGGGCACTATGATTGGAGGAAACTGGGTGTGCCAGTATTGTACACAAAACCATGTATGTATTTCTATTAAAATCTATCTGCCAGCACTAAACCCATCCATACACACTTCATTGCATTCGTAACAGCATGCAGTGTAACCAGGCTTGTAATTGGAGAATGTTTGGCAAGGTTTGGGAATGTGTTCAAACTGGGTCACGTATTTACAGCCACTCGCAGGGCAGTGCAGATCACACAGCCCTCACCGTGCCTCGCGGCCCCCCGCACCATGCCTTGTGCCCCCCCTCGCCATGACTCCTCACCCTACAACCCAAGACAGCTCTATCCAACCTTGACATGTTCCAGCACAGATGCAGCTGGGGGTTATACAAGGCATCACCCGATAAATACACAGGGGAGACCATTCCCCATAGTCAATGGTCACTCACTCCCTCTGTACTGTACCGCCCCTCCGACGGTGCGGCGCTCCCTCTGTACCGCCCCTCCGACGGTGCGGCGCTCCCTCTGTACCGCCCCTCCGACGGTGCGGCGCTCCCTCTGTACCGCCCCTCCGACGGTGCGGCGCTCCCTCTGTACCGCCCCTCCGACGGTGCGGCGCTCCCTCTGTACCGCCCCTCCGACGGTGCGGCGCTCCCTCTGTACCGCCCTGGGAATGTCAGCCTGGATTATAGGCTCATGGCTCTGGAGTCGGACTTGAACGCACAGCCTTCTGACTCAGAGGTGTCGGTTCTACCCACTGAGCCACGGGCCGACTCCTGAGCTTGTGCGTAAACATTCATTCATTAAATGCTTCTTGGAGTGATGAGCCCTGAGAATCAGGGTAATGGTAGGAGCAAGATTTGTACAAAAAACACCTTCAAAAAACATAGCAACATAGGAATCACTGGATGATAAAAGACTGAGGTCCATCCAGTTCGTCTTCTAGCATCTTGGTAGTCACATGATACAACGATAATGGAATTGTTAATTAATCATAATCAATCCCAATCAATGAGCCGACAACAGACCCAGACTTGAGGGGAGGAAAAACGCCAGTGATGGAGCTTTAGGAACCGCAGGTCCAAAGTCACCAATTCCATGTCCATAAAGAAAAGGTTGGCATCTCAGGTATTGCGTATATGTAATTACAACATGAGTTAAACGTTATCTGCAGGCAATATTCAAGTCCCGAGGGAGGAGGAGGGAACTGGCTACTCCTGGCTCCTACAATCAGGGGCTGTCCTTTGGGGAATATTTTTTTTATTCGTTCATGGGATGTGGGCGTCGCTGGCGAGGCCGGCATTTATTGCCCATCCCTAATTGCCCTTGAGAAGGTGGTGGTGAGCCGCCTTCTTGAACCGCTGCAGTCCGTGTGGTGAAGGTTCTCCCACAGTGCTGTTAGGAAGGGAGTTCCAGGATTTTGACCCAGAGACAATGAAGGAACGGCGATATATTTCCGAGTCGGAATGATATGTTATTTCTTCCCAATAACCTGCTGGGATATTAGTGAATGAGGAACAGAAATTGTAATGAAAGAAGGTCCTTCATGGAATCAGGGAAGAGAAACTACAGAGACAGCAGGAAACAAGTGGGAGTACGAGAATGAAAATGATCAAGCCTGTAATGGTTTTTGGCATATGTGAGCTGATCTGATTTAATTGTGAAAACGCTGAGTTGACAATTTAGGAATCTGAGAAAGGCTTTATTACTCATTCCCTTTTCGTAATTATGGGTTGGGTCTGGCTAGGATATTTTCTGGACTGGACTGAACCAGTGCATTGTGGCCACTTACAATTGGCTATTGATAAGCAATCTAATTATAATATGTGCTGTGTAATCAGTGAGATGGCCAATGTAAACCCAGAGACACAGATATCCCATCAACATTCCTCTCGACTCTGACCTGTCTCTTCATTCCCTGAATCATTGGAAGAATGTGCGAGATTGTTCGATACAATAGAGAAGGAAAAATGGAAGATTTCTCCTCTGACACCCCTGACTTTGGCTGAAGTTCTTAACTGGGGCCCCTCACTCTCTTAAGGTGAAGGGTTAAAAATTACATCAGAGATCCCAAGATATTTGGAGAAGGAGAGCATAAGAAACTGGGAACCTTTGACAAAAATATCAGTTCTCTGAAACTCCTCAATACCTCGCCAGTCCTTCTGTACGAGCATATTGACTTCAAGGGCCAGTCTCATTCGGTAGATGATCTGAAGAGAGGAGGTTTCGACACTGGCCTCGTCCCATGCTGTCGAGACAGGTGTGTGGGTCCTGTATGAAGGTGCCCTATTGTCAAGAGAAACACTTGAAGGTGAGAAAGTGGCAAATTATTGTCCATTGGGCTGGAAGATCAAGATGTCTTTACTGCGACCCTTACCTCCGATAAAGAAGTGTAAAAACTCATCTTTCGAAGCTTTTGAGCGGCCCCATCCCATCCTGAGTGCTCTGAATGCTGACTGCTCTCTGCTGGCATTCTAACCTTCCTCCACTAAACCCAGTGAATGTAGCAGAGAGAGGCCTGCAACATCAAACACCTTTAACAAAATAATCAACCAGCTCCGGAAAAACTGATTCCAAAGGTGTGCAACAGTGAAAAGCTAATGATTGCTGTACCCTGGAGCAGATTATATCTGTTCCTTCACTCTGTTAGTTCATTATCAGTGAAATAAAATTAAATTGCTGCAAACTCATTTCCATTCTCTTCATTTGGCTCAATCTCTAAGTCTTTGTAACATTTAAAGAATAAAATAGCTGGCTGTTTAATGTTTTCAAATAACAAATAGTTGATTACGGGGGAGGTTCATGGACACTGAGAAAGACGGATGTTACTGCTTTACTTTGAGGGTGGACAAAGGACCTTGATAGGGGGAAGGTACAGGCTGCGGTTCCTTGGATTTCAGGACGGCCTGTCAGAGAGTTCGTCTGGAAAGGATGAAACTGAAAATAAAGAAAGCAGGAAACAGTGGAAATATTTCACAACGGATATGTAATTGGTTAACTGATAGAACACAGAGGGCGGGGGGTACAAGGATTGTGATAAGTGGGGAAGAATGTAACCAGTCGGATCCCACGGGGGTCTGATTTGGGAACTACTTTTGCTCAATATCTTTAGAAAGGCTGCTTTTCCCAATCAGGAATTTTGGCGAGTGGGCAACAGTCCTGACAACTCTCCGAGTTCAGAAAACACACAAAGCTAACACCCCGAGTTCAGACAACACAAAGCGCTAACATTCCCGAGTTCAGGAAACACAAAGCGCTAACATTCCCGAGTTCAGGAAACACAAAGCGCGAACATTCCCGAGTTCAGGAATCACAAAGCGCGAACATTCCAGAGTTCAGGAAACACAAAGCGCGAACATTCCAGAGTTCAGGAAACACAAAGCGCGAACATTCCAGAGTTCAGGAAACACAAAGCGCGAACAATCCCGAGTTCAGGAATCACAAAGCGCTAACATTCCCGAGTTCAGGAATCACAAAGCGCGAACAATCCCGAGTTCAGGAATCACAAAGCGCGAACAATCCCGAGTTCAGGAATCACAAAGCGCGAACATTCCAGAGTTCAGACAACACAAAGCGCGAACATTCCCGAGTTCAGGAATCACAAAGCGCGAACATTCCCGAGTTCAGGAATCACAAAGCGCAAACAATCCAGAGTTCAGGAATCACAAAGCGCGAACATTCCAGAGTTCAGACAACACAAAGCGCGAACATTCCCGAGTTCAGGAATCACAAAGCGCGAACATTCCCGAGTTAAGGAAACACAAAGCGCGAACATTCCTGAGATCTGGAACCACAAAGCGTTAACAACCCCGAGTTCAAACAACACAAAGCATCAACATTCCCGAGCACAGACAACCAACAGGGCAAACATTACCGAGTTCAGACAACACACAGTGTTAATATTCCCGAGTTCAGACAACACAAAACGCAAACATTCCAGAGTTCAGACAGCACAAAGCGCGAACATTCTCAAGTTCAGGAAACACAAAGCGCGAACATTCCCGAGTTCAGACAACACAAAGCGCTAACGTTCCCGAGTTCAGACAACACAAAGCGCTAACGTTCCCGAGTTCAGAAAATACAAAGCACTAACATTCCCGAGTTCAGACAAAACAAAGCGCGAACATTCCCGAGTTCAGGAAACACAAAGGACTAACATTCCCAAGTTCAGACAACACAAAGCACAAACATTCCCGAGGACAGACAACGCAAGGCGTTAACATTCCCGAGTTTAGACACCAAACAGCGCAAACATTCCCGAGTTCTGACAACACGAAGCGCGAACATTCCCGAGTTCAGACAACACACAGCGTTAACATTCCCGAGTTCAGACAACACACAGCGTTAACATTCCCAAGTTTAGACACCAAACAGCGCAAACATTCCCGAGTTCTGACAACACGAAGCGCGAACATTCCCGAGTTCAGGAACCACAAAGCGTTAACACCCCCGAGTTCAGACAACACAAAGCACTAACATTCCCGAGTTCAGGAAACACAAAGCGTTAACACCCCCGAGTTCAGACAACACAAAGCACTAACATTCCTGAGTTCAGACAAAACAAAGCACTAACATTCCTGAGTTCAGACAACAGAAACGCAAACATTCCCAAGTTCAGACACGAAGCACCAATATTCCCGAGTTCAGACAACACACAGCGCTAACATTCCCAAGATCAGACAACACACAAGGCGAACATTCCCGAGTTCAGACAACACACAGTGCTAACATTCCCGAGTACAGACAACACACAGTGCGAACATTCCCGAGTTCAGACAACACACGGCTAATATTCCCGAGTTCAGAAAACACAAAGCACTGACATTCCCGAGTTCAGGAAACACAACGCGAGAACATTCCCAAGTTCAGGACACACACAGCGCTAACATTCCCGAGTTCAGACAACACACAGTGCTAACATTCCCAAGTTCAGACAACACACAAGGCGAACATTCCCGAGTTCAGACAACACACAGTGCTAACATTCCCAAGTTCAGACAACACACAGCACTAACATTCCCAAGATCAGACAACACACAAGGCGAACATTCCCGAGTTCAGACAACACACAGTGCTAACATTCCCGAGTTCAGACAACACAGAGCGCTAACATTCCCGAGTTTAGACAACACACAGTGCTAACATTCCCGAGTTCAGACAACACACAGTGCTAACATTCCCGAGTTCAGACAACACACAGCGCGAACATTGCCGAGTTCAGACAGCACACAGCGCTAACATTCCCGAGTTCAGACAACACACAGCGCTAACATTCCCGAGTTCAGACAACACACAGCGCTAACATTCCCGAGTTCAGACAACACACAGCGCTAACATTCCCGAGTTCAGACAACACACAGCGCTAACATTCCCGAGTTCAGACAACACACAGTGCTAACATTCCCGAGTTCAGACAACACACAGTGCTAACATTCCCGAGTTCAGACAACACAAAGCGCTAACATTCCCGAGTTCAGACAACACACAGTGCGAACATTCCCAAGTTCAGACAACACACAGTGCTAACATTCCCGAGTTCAGACAACACACAGTGCTAACATTCCCGAGTTCAGACAACACAGAGCGTTAACATTGCCGAGTTCAGACAACACACAGTGCTAACATTCCCGAGTTCAGACAACACACAGTGCTAACATTCCCAAGTTCAGACAACACACAGTGCTAACATTCCCGAGTTCAGACAGCACACAGTGCTAACATTCCCGAGTTCAGACAACACAAAGCGCTAACATTCCCGAGTTCAGACAACACACAGTGCTAACATTCCCGAGTTCAGACAACACAAACGCTAACATTCCCGAGTTCAGACAACACAGTGCTAACATTCCCGAGTTCAGACAACACACAGTGCTAACATTCCCGAGTTCAGACAACACAGAGCACTAACATTCCCGAGTTCAGACAACATACAGTGCTAACATTCCCGAGTTCAGACAACACAGAGCGCTAACATTCCCGAGTTCAGACAACACACAGCGCGAACATTCCCGAGTTCAGACAACACAGAGCGCTAACATTCCCGAGTTCAGACAACACACAGCGCTAACATTCCCGAGTTCAGACAACACACAGCGCTAACATTCCCGAGTTCAGACAACACAGAGCGCTAACATTCCCGAGTTCAGACAACACAGAGCGCTAACATTCCCGAGTTCAGACAACACACAGTGCTAACATTCCCGAGTTCAGACAACACACAGTGCTAACATTCCCGAGTTCAGACAACACAGAGCGCTAACATTCCCGAGTTCAGACAACACAAAGCGCTAACATTCCCGAGTTCAGACAACACAGAGCGCTAACATTCCCGAGTTCAGACAACACACAGTGCTAACATTCCTGAGTTCAGACAACACACAGTGCTAACATTCCCGAGTTCAGACAACACAGAGCGCTAACATTCCCGAGTTTAGACAACACACAGTGCTAACATTCCCGAGTTCAGACAACACAGAGCGCTAACATTCCCGAGTTCAGACAACACACAGTGCTTACATTCCCGAGTTCAGACAACCCACAGTGCTAACATTCCCGAGTTCAGACAACACACAGTGCTAACATTCCCGAGTTCAGACAACACACAGCGCTAACATTCCCGAGTTCAGACAACACAGAGCGCTAACATTCCCGAGTTCAGACAACAGAGAGCGCTAACATTCCCGAGTTCAGACAACACAGAGCGCTAACATTCCCGAGTTCAGACAACACACAGCACTAACATTCACGAGTTCAGACAACACACAGTGCTAACATTCCCGAGTTCAGACAACACACAGTGCTAACATTCCCAAGTTCAGACAACACACAGTGCTAACATTCCCGAGTTCAGACATCACACAGTGCTAACATTCCCGAGTTCAGACAACACACAGCGTTAACATTCCCAAGTTTAGACACCAAACAGCGCAAACATTCCCGAGTTCTGACAACACGAAGCGCGAACATTCCCGAGTTCAGGAACCACAAAGCGTTAACACCCCCGAGTTCAGACAACACAAAGCACTAACATTCCCGAGTTCAGGAAACACAAAGCGTTAACACCCCCGAGTTCAGACAACACAAAGCACTAACATTCCTGAGTTCAGACAAAACAAAGCACTAACATTCCTGAGTTCAGACAACAGAAACGCAAACATTCCCAAGTTCAGACACGAAGCACCAATATTCCCGAGTTCAGACAACACACAGCGCTAACATTCCCAAGATCAGACAACACACAAGGCGAACATTCCCGAGTTCAGACAACACACAGTGCTAACATTCCCGAGTACAGACAACACACAGTGCTAACATTCCCGAGTTCAGACAACACACGGCTAATATTCCCGAGTTCAGAAAACACAAAGCACTGACATTCCCGAGTTCAGGAAACACAACGCGAGAACATTCCCAAGTTCAGGACACACACAGCGCTAACATTCCCGAGTTCAGACAACACACAGTGCTAACATTCCCAAGTTCAGACAACACACAAGGCGAACATTCCCGAGTTCAGACAACACACAGTGCTAACATTCCCAAGTTCAGACAACACACAGCACTAACATTCCCAAGATCAGACAACACACAAGGCGAACATTCCCGAGTTCAGACAACACACAGTGCTAACATTCCCGAGTTCAGACAACACAGAGCGCTAACATTCCCGAGTTTAGACAACACACAGTGCTAACATTCCCGAGTTCAGACAACACACAGTGCTAACATTCCCGAGTTCAGACAACACACAGCGCGAACATTGCCGAGTTCAGACAGCACACAGCGCTAACATTCCCGAGTTCAGACAACACACAGCGCTAACATTCCCGAGTTCAGACAACACACAGCGCTAACATTCCCGAGTTCAGACAACACACAGCGCTAACATTCCCGAGTTCAGACAACACACAGCGCTAACATTCCCGAGTTCAGACAACACACAGTGCTAACATTCCCGAGTTCAGACAACACACAGTGCTAACATTCCCGAGTTCAGACAACACAAAGCGCTAACATTCCCGAGTTCAGACAACACACAGTGCGAACATTCCCAAGTTCAGACAACACACAGTGCTAACATTCCCGAGTTCAGACAACACACAGTGCTAACATTCCCGAGTTCAGACAACACAGAGCGTTAACATTGCCGAGTTCAGACAACACACAGTGCTAACATTCCCGAGTTCAGACAACACACAGTGCTAACATTCCCAAGTTCAGACAACACACAGTGCTAACATTCCCGAGTTCAGACAGCACACAGTGCTAACATTCCCGAGTTCAGACAACACAAAGCGCTAACATTCCCGAGTTCAGACAACACACAGTGCTAACATTCCCGAGTTCAGACAACACAAACGCTAACATTCCCGAGTTCAGACAACACAGTGCTAACATTCCCGAGTTCAGACAACACACAGTGCTAACATTCCCGAGTTCAGACAACACAAACTGCTAACATTCCCGAGTTCAGACAACACACAGTGCTAACATTCCCGAGTTCAGACAACACAGAGCACTAACATTCCCGAGTTCAGACAACATACAGTGCTAACATTCCCGAGTTCAGACAACACAGAGCGCTAACATTCCCGAGTTCAGACAACACACAGCGCGAACATTCCCGAGTTCAGACAACACAGAGCGCTAACATTCCCGAGTTCAGACAACACACAGCGCTAACATTCCCGAGTTCAGACAACACACAGCGCTAACATTCCTGAGTTCAGACAACACAGAGCGCTAACATTCCCGAGTTCAGACAACACAGAGCGCTAACATTCCCGAGTTCAGACAACACACAGTGCTAACATTCCCGAGTTCAGACAACACACAGTGCTAACATTCCCGAGTTCAGACAACACAGAGCGCTAACATTCCCGAGTTCAGACAACACAAAGCGCTAACATTCCCGAGTTCAGACAACACAGAGCGCTAACATTCCCGAGTTCAGACAACACACAGTGCTAACATTCCCGAGTTCAGACAACACACAGTGCTAACATTCCCGAGTTCAGACAACACAGAGCGCTAACATTCCCGAGTTTAGACAACACACAGTGCTAACATTCCCGAGTTCAGACAACACAGAGCGCTAACATTCCCGAGTTCAGACAACACACAGTGCTTACATTCCCGAGTTCAGACAACCCACAGTGCTAACATTCCCGAGTTCAGACAACACACAGTGCTAACATTCCCGAGTTCAGACAACACACAGCGCTAACATTCCCGAGTTCAGACAACACAGAGCGCTAACATTCCCGAGTTCAGACAACAGAGAGCGCTAACATTCCCGAGTTCAGACAACACAGAGCGCTAACATTCCCGAGTTCAGACAACACACAGCACTAACATTCCCGAGTTCAGACAACACACAGTGCTAACATTCCCGAGTTCAGACAACACACAGTGCTAACATTCCCAAGTTCAGACAACACACAGTGCTAACATTCCCGAGTTCAGACATCACACAGTGCTAACATTCCCGAGTTCAGACAACACAAAGCGCTAACATTCCCGAGTTCAGACAACACACAGTGCTAACATTCCCGAGTTCAGACAACACAAACGCTAACATTCCCGAGTTCAGACAACACAGTGCTAACATTCCCGAGTTCAGACAACACACAGTGCTAACATTCCCGAGTTCAGACAACACACAGTGCTAACATTCCCGAGTTCAGACAACACAGAGCGCTAACATTCCCGAGTTCAGACAACACACGGCTAATATTCCCGAGTTCAGAAAACACAAAGCACTGACATTCCCGAGTTCAGGAAACACAACGCGAGAACATTCCCAAGTTCAGGACACACACAGCGCTAACATTCCCGAGTTCAGACAACACACAGTGCTAACATTCCCAAGTTCAGACAACACACAAGGCGAACATTCCCGAGTTCAGACAACACACAGTGCTAACATTCCCAAGTTCAGACAACACACAGCACTAACATTCCCAAGATCAGACAACACACAAGGCGAACATTCCCGAGTTCAGACAACACACAGTGCTAACATTCCCGAGTTCAGACAACACAGAGCGCTAACATTCCCGAGTTCAGACAACACACAGTGCTAACATTCCCGAGTTCAGACAACACACAGCGCGAACATTGCCGAGTTCAGACAGCACACAGCGCTAACATTCCCGAGTTCAGACAACACACAGCGCTAACATTCCCGAGTTCAGACAACACACAGTGCTAACATTCCCGAGTTCAGACAACACACAGTGCTAACATTCCCGAGTTCAGACAACACAAAGCGCTAACATTCCCGAGTTCAGACAACACACAGTGCGAACATTCCCAAGTTCAGACAACACACAGTGCTAACATTCCCGAGTTCAGACAACACACATTGCTAACATTCCCGAGTTCAGACAACACAGAGCGTTAACATTGCCGAGTTCAGACAACACAGAGCGTTAACATTGCCGAGTTCAGACAACACACAGTGCTAACATTCCCGAGTTCAGACAACACACAGTGCTAACATTCCCAAGTTCAGACAACACACAGTGCTAACATTCCCGAGTTCAGACAGCACACAGTGCTAACATTCCCGAGTTCAGACAACACAAAGCGCTAACATTCCCGAGTTCAGACAACACACAGTGCTAACATTCCCGAGTTCAGACAACACAAACGCTAACATTCCCGAGTTCAGACAACACAGTGCTAACATTCCCGAGTTCAGACAACAGAGAGCGCTAACATTCCCGAGTTCAGACAACACAGAGCGCTAACATTCCCGAGTTCAGACAACACACAGCACTAACATTCCCGAGTTCAGACAACACACAGTGCTAACATTCCCGAGTTCAGACAACACACAGTGCTAACATTCCCAAGTTCAGACAACACACAGTGCTAACATTCCCGAGTTCAGACATCACACAGTGCTAACATTCCCGAGTTCAGACAACACAAAGCGCTAACATTCCCGAGTTCAGACAACACACAGTGCTAACATTCCCGAGTTCAGACAACACAAACGCTAACATTCCCGAGTTCAGACAACACAGTGCTAACATTCCCGAGTTCAGACAACACAGAGCGCTAACATTCCCGAGTTCAGACAACACAAAGCGCTAACATTCCCGAGTTCAGACAACACAGAGCGCTAACATTCCCGAGTTCAGACAACACACAGTGCTAACATTCCCGAGTTCAGACAACACACAGTGCTAACATTCCCGAGTTCAGACAAGACAGAGCGCTAACATTCCCGAGTTCAGACAACACAAAGCACTAACATTCCAGAGTTCAGACGACACACAGCGCTAACATTCCCGAGTTCAGACAACACACAGTGCTAACATTCCCGAGTTCAGACAACACACAGTGCTAACATTCCCGAGTTCAGACAACACAGAGCGCTAACATTCCCGAGTTCAGACAACCCACAATGCTAACATTCCCGAGTTCAGACAACACACAGTGCTAACATTCCCGAGTTCAGACAACACACAGCGCTAACATTCCCGAGTTCAGACAACACAGAGCGCTAACATTCCCGAGTTCAGACAACACAGAGCGCTAACATTCCCGAGTTCAGACATCACAGAGCGCTAACATTCCCAAGTTCAGACAACACAAAGCAACAACATTCCCGAGTTCAGACAACACACAGTGCTAACATTCCCGAGTTCAGACAACACAGAGCGCTAACATTCCCAAGTTCAGACAACACACAGTGCTAACATTCCCGAGTTCAGACAACACAAAGCACCAACATTCCCGAGTTCAGACAACACACAGTGCTAACATTCCCGAGTTCAGACAACACACAGTGCTAACATTCCCGAGTTCAGACAACACACAGTGCTCTACATTCCCGAGTTCAGACAACACAAAGCACTAACATTCCCGAGTTCAGACAACACACAGTGCTAACATTCCCGAGTTCAGACAACACACAGTGCTAACATTCCCGAGTTCAGACAACACACAGTGCTAACATTCCCGAGTTCAGACAACACAGAGCGCTAACATTCCCGAGTTCAGACAACACACAGCGCTAACATTCCCGAGTTCAGACAACACAAAGCACCAACATTCCCGAGTTCAGACAACACACAGTGCTCTACATTCCCGAGTTCAGACAACACAAAGCACCAACATTCCCGAGTTCAGACAACACACAGTGCTAACATTCCCGAGTTCAGACAACACACAGTGCTAACATTCCCGAGTTCAGACAACACACAGTGCTCTGCATTCCCGAGTTCAGACAACACAAAGCACTAACATTCCCGAGTTCAGACAACACACAGTGCTAACATTCCCGAGTTCAGACAACACACAGTGCTAACATTCCCGAGTTCAGACAACACACAGTGCTAACATTCCCGAGTTCAGACAACACAGAGCGCTAACATTCCCGAGTTCAGACAACACAGAGCGCTAACATTCCCGAGTTCAGACAACACACAGCGCTAACATTCCCGAGTTCAGACAACACATAGTGCTAACATTCCCGAGTTCAGACAACACACAGTGCTAACATTCCCGAGTTCAGACAACACACAGCGCTAACATTCCCGGGTTCAGACAACACACAGCACTAACATTCCCGAGTTCAGACAACACACAGCGCTAACATTCCCGAGTTCAGACAACACACAGCACTAACATTCCCGAGTACAGACAACACACAGCACTAACATTCCCGGGTTCAGACAACACACAGCGCTAACATTCCCGAGTTCAGACAACACATAGTGCTAACATTCCCGAGTTCAGACAACACACAGTGCTAACATTCCCGAGTTCAGACAACACACAGCGCTAACATTCCCGGGTTCAGACAACACACAGCACTAACATTCCCGAGTTCAGACAACACACAGCGCTAACATTCCCGAGTTCAGACAACACACAGCACTAACATTCCCGAGTACAGACAACACACAGCACTAACATTCCCGAGTTCAGACAACACACAGTGCTAACATTCCCGAGTTCAGACAACACACAGCGCTAACATTCCCGAGTTCAGACAACACACAGCGCTAACATTCCAGAGTTCAGACAACACAGAGCACTAACATTCCCGAGTTCAGAAAACACACAGCGCTAACATTCCCGAGTTCAGACAACACACAGTGCTAACATTCCCGAGTTCAGACAACACACAGTGCGAATATTCCCGAGTCCAGACAACACACAGCACTAACATTCCCGAGTTCAGACAACACACAGCGCTAACATTCCCGAGTTCAGACAACACACAGCGCTAACATTCCCGAGTTCAGACAACACTCAGCGCTAACACTCCCGAGTTCAGACAACACAGAGCGCTAACATTCCCGAGTTCAGACAACACACAGCGCTAACACTCCCGAGTTCAGACAACACAGAGCGCTAACACTCCCGAGTTCAGACAACACAGAGCGCTAACATTCCCGAGTTCAGACAAAACACAGTGCTGACATTCCCGAGTTCAGACAACACACAGCGCTAACATTCTCGAGTACAGACAACACACAGTGCTAACATTCCCGAGTTCAGAAAAGACACATTGCTAACATTCCCGAGTTCAGAAAACACACAGTGCTAACATTCCCGAGTTCAGACAACACACAGCGCTAACATTTCCGAGTTCAGACAACACACAGTGCTAACATTCCCGAGTTCAGAAAACACACATTGCTAACATTCCCAAGTTCAGAAAACACACAGTGCTAACATTCACGAGTTCAGGCAACACACAGTGCTAACATTCCCGAGTTCAGACAACACACAGTGCTAACATTCCCGAGTTCAGACAACACACAGCGCTAACATTCCCGAGTTCAGACAACACACAGCGCTAACATTCCCGAGTTCAGACAACACACAACGCTAACATTCCCGAGTTCAGACAACACACAGAGCTAACATTCCCGAGTTCAGACAACACACAGCGCTAACATTCCCGAGTTCAGACAACACACAGAGCTAACATTCCCGAGTTCAGACAACACGCAGCGCTAACATTCCCGAGGTCAGACAACACACAGCGGTAACATTCCCGAGTTCAGACAACACACAGCGCTAACATTCCCGAGTTCAGACAACACACAGAGCTAACATTCCCGAGTTCAGACAACACACAGTGCTAACATTTCCGAGTTCAGACAACACACAGCGCTAACATTCCCGAGTTCAGACAACACACAGCGCTAACATTCCCGAGTTCAGACAACACACAGCGCTAACATTCCCGAGTTCAGAGAACACACAGCGCTAACATTCCCGAGTACAGGCAACACACAGCGCTAACATTCCCGAGTTCAGACAACACACAGTGCTAACGTTCCCGAGTTCAGACAACACACAGCGCTAACATTCCCGAGTTCAGACAACACACAGCGCGAACATTCCCGAGTTCAGACAACACACAGCGCTAACATTCCCGAGTTCAGACAACACAGAGCGCTAACATCCCGAGTTCAGACAACACACAGCGCTAACAATCCCGAGTTCAGACAACACACAGCGCTAACATTCCCGAGTTCAGACAACACACAGCGCTAACATTCCCGAGTTCAGACAACACACAGCGCGAACATTCCCGAGTTCAGACAACACAAAGTGCTCACATTCCTGAGTACAGACAACACACAGCGCTAACATTCCCGAGTTCAGACAACACACAGCGCTAACATTCCTGAGTTCAGACAACACAGCGCTAAAATTCCCGAGTTCAGACAACACAGAGCGCTAACATTCCCGAGTTCAGACAACACACAGCGCTAACATTCCCGAGTTCAGACAACACACAGCGCTAACATTCCCGGGTTCAGCCAACACACAGCGCTAACATTCCCGAGTTCAGACAAAACACAGTGCTAACGTTCCCGAGTTTAGACAACACACAGTGCTAACATTCCCGAGTTCAGACAACACACAGCGCTAACATTCCCGGGTTCAGACAACACACAGCACTAACATTCCCGGGTTCAGACAACACACAGTGCTAACATTCCCGAGTTCAGACAACACACAGTGCGAACATTCCCGAGTTCAGACAACACACAGTGCTCACATTCCCGAGTTCAGACAACACACAGAGCGCTAACATTCCCGAGTTCAGACAACACACAGTGCTAACATTCCCGAGTTCAGACAACACACAGTGCTCACATTCCCGAGTTCAGACAACACACACAGCGCTAACATTCCCGAGTTCAGACAACACAGAGCGCTAACATTCCCGAGTTCAGACAACACACAGCGCTAACATTCCCGGGTTCAGACAACACACAGCGCTAACATTCCCGAGTTCAGACAACACATAGTGCTAACATTCCCGAGTTCAGACAACACACAGTGCTAACATTCCCGAGTTCAGACAACACACAGCGCTAACATTCCCGGGTTCAGACAACACACAGCACTAACATTCCCGAGTTCAGACAACACACAGCGCTAACATTCCCGAGTTCAGACAACACACAGCACTAACATTCCCGAGTACAGACAACACACAGCACTAACATTCCCGAGTTCAGACAACACACAGTGCTAACATTCCCGAGTTCAGACAACACACAGCGCTAACATTCCCGAGTTCAGACAACACACAGCGCTAACATTCCAGAGTTCAGACAACACAGAGCACTAACATTCCCGAGTTCAGAAAACACACAGCGCTAACATTTCCTAGTTCAGACAACACACAGTGCTAACATTCCCGAGTTCAGACAACACACAGTGCGAATATTCCCGAGTCCAGACAACACACAGCACTAACATTCCCGAGTTCAGACAACACACAGCGCTAACATTCCCGAGTTCAGACAACACTCAGCGCTAACACTCCCGAGTTCAGACAACACAGAGCGCTAACATTCCCGAGTTCAGACAACACACAGCGCTAACACTCCCGAGTTCAGACAACACAGAGCGCTAACACTCCCGAGTTCAGACAACACAGAGCGCTAACATTCCCGAGTTCAGACAACACACAGTGCTGACATTCCCGAGTTCAGACAACACACAGCGCTCACATTCCCGAGTTCAGACAAGACAGAGCGCTAACATTCCCGAGTTCAGAAACACACAGTGCTGACATTCCCGAGTTCAGACAACACAGAGCGCTAACATTCCCGAGTTCAGACAACACACAGTGCTGACATTCCCGAGTTCAGACAACACACAGCGCTCACATTCCCGAGTTCAGACAACACAGAGCGCTAACATTCCCGAGTTCAGACAACACACAGTGCTGACATTCCCGAGTTCAGACAACACAGAGCGCTAACATTCCCGAGTTCAGACAACACACAGTGCTGACATTCCCGAGTTCAGACAACACACAGCGCTCACATTCCCGAGTTCAGACAACACAGAGCGCTAACATTCCCGAGTTCAGACAACACACAGTGCTGACATTCCCGAGTTCAGACAACACAGAGCGCTAACATTCCCGAGTTCAGACAACACACAGCGCTAACACTCCCGAGTTCAGACAACACAGAGCGCTAACACTCCCGAGTTCAGACAACACACAGCGCTAACATTCTCGAGTACAGACAACACACAGTGCTAACATTCCCGAGTTCAGAAAAGACACATTGCTAACATTCCCGAGTTCAGAAAACACACAGTGCTAACATTCCCAAGTTCAGAAAACACACAGTGCTAACATTCCCGAGTTCAGACAACACACAGTGCTAACATTCCCGAGTTCAGACAACACACAGTGCTCACATTCCCGAGTTCAGACAACACACACAGCGCTAACATTCCCGAGTTCAGACAACACAGAGCGCTAACATTCCCGAGTTCAGACAACACACAGCGCTAACATTCCCGGGTTCAGACAACACACAGCGCTAACATTCCCGAGTTCAGACAACACATAGTGCTAACATTCCCGAGTTCAGACAACACACAGTGCTAACATTCCCGAGTTCAGACAACACACAGCGCTAACATTCCCGAGTTCAGACAACACATAGTGCTAACATTCCCGAGTTCAGACAACACACAGTGCTAACATTCCCGAGTTCAGACAACACACAGCACTAACATTCCCGAGTTCAGACAACACACAGTGCTAACATTCCCGAGTTCAGACAACACACAGCGCTAACATTCCCGAGTTCAGACAACACACAGCGCTAACATTCCAGAGTTCAGACAACACAGAGCACTAACATTCCCGAGTTCAGAAAACACACAGCGCTAACATTCCCGAGTTCAGACAACACACAGTGCTAACATTCCCGAGTTCAGACAACACACAGTGCGAATATTCCCGAGTCCAGACAACACACAGCACTAACATTCCCGAGTTCAGACAACACACAGCGCTAACATTCCCGAGTTCAGACAACACACAGCGCTAACATTCCCGAGTTCAGACAACACTCAGCGCTAACACTCCCGAGTTCAGACAACACAGAGCGCTAACATTCCCGAGTTCAGACAACACACAGCGCTAACACTCCCGAGTTCAGACAACATAGAGCGCTAACACTCCCGAGTTCAGACAACACAGAGCGCTAACATTCCCGAGTTCAGACAACACACAGTGCTGACATTCCCGAGTTCAGACAACACACAGCGCTAACATTCTCGAGTACAGACAACACACAGTGCTAACATTCCCGAGTTCAGAAAAAACACATTGCTAACATTCCCGAGTTCAGAAAACACACAGTGCTAACATTCCCGAGTTCAGACATCACACAGCGCTAACATTTCCGAGTTCAGACAACACACAGTGCTAACATTCCCGAGTTCAGAAAACACACATTGCTAACATTCCCAAGTTCAGAAAACACACAGTGCTAACATTCACGAGTTCAGGCAACACACTGTGCTAACATTCCCGAGTTCAGACAACAAATAGTGCTAACATTCCCGAGTTCAGACAACACACAGCGCTAACATTCCCGAGTTCAGACAACACACAGCGCTAACATTCCCGAGTTCAGACAACACACAGCGCTAACATTCCCGAGTTCAGACAATACACAGAGCTAACATTCCCGAGTTCAGACAACACACAGCGCTAACATTCCCGAGTTCAGACAACACACAGAGCTAACATTCCCGAGTTCAGACAACACGCAGCGCTAACATTCCCGAGGTCAGACAACACACAGCGGTAACATTCCCGAGTTCAGACAACACACAGCGCTAACATTCCCGAGTTCAGACAACACACAGAGCTAACATTCCCGAGTTCAGACAACACACAGTGCTAACATTCCCGAGTTCAGACAACACACAGCGCTAACATTCCCGAGTTCAGACAACACACAGTGCTAACATTCCCGAGTTCAGACAACACACAGTGCTAACATTCCCGAGTTCAGACAACACACAGCGCTAACATTCCCGAGTTCAGACAACACACAGCGCTAACATTCCCGAGTTCAGAGAACACACAGCGCTAACATTCCCGAGTACAGGCAACACACAGCGCTAACATTCCCGAGTTCAGACAACACACAGCGCTAACATTCCCGAGTTCAGAGAACACACAGCGCTAACATTCCCGAGTACAGGCAACACACAGCGCTAACATTCCCGAGTTCAGACAACACACAGTGCTAACGTTCCCGAGTTCAGACAACACACAGCGCTAACATTCCCGAGTTCAGACAACACACAACGCGAACATCCCCGCGTTCAGACAACACACAGCGCTAACATTCCCGAGTTCAGACAACACACAGCGCTAACATTCCCGAGTTCAGACAACACACAGCGCTAACATTCCCGAGTTCAGACAACACACAGCGCTAACATTCCTGAGTACAGACAACACACAGCGCTAACATTCCCGAGTTCAGACAACACACAGAGCAAACATCCCCGAGTTCAGACAACACACAGCGCTCACATTCCCAAGTTCAGAAAACACACAGTGCTAACATTCCCGAGTTCAGACAACACACAGTGCTAACATTCCCGAGTTCAGACAACACACAGCGCTAACATTCCCGAGTTCAGACAACACACAGCACTAACATTCCCGAGTACAGACAGCACACAGGTCTAACATTCCCGAGTTCACACAACACAGAGCGCTAACATTCCCGAGTTCAGACAACACACAGCGGTAACATTCCCGAGTTCACACAACACAGAGCTCTAACATTCCCGGGTTCAGACAACACACAGCGCTAACATTCCCGAGTTCAGACAACGCACAGCGCTAACATTCCCGAGTTCAGACAACACACAGTGCAAACATTCCCGAGTACAGACAACACACAGCGCTAACATTCCCGAGTTCAGACAACACACAGCGCTAACATTCCCGAGTTCAGACAACACAGAGCGCTAACATTCCCGAGTTCAGACAACACACAGCACTAACATTCCCAAGTCCAGACAACACACAGTGCTAACATTCCCGAGTTCAGACAACACAGCGCTAAAATTCCCGAGTTCAGACAACACAGAGCGCTAACATTCCCGAGTTCAGACAACACACAGCGCTAACATTCCCGAGTTCAGACAACACACAGCGCTAACATTCCCACGTACAGACAACACACAGTGCTAACTTTCCCGATTTCAGAAAACACACAGCGCTAACATTCCCGAGTTCAGAAAACACACAGTGCTAACATTCCCGAGTTCAGACAACACACAGCGCTAACCTTCCCGAGTTCAGACAACACACAGCGCTAACATTCCCGAGTTCAGACAACACAGAGCGCTAACATTCCCGAGTTGAGACAACACACAGTGCTAACATTCCCGAGTTCAGACAACACACAGTGCTAACATTCCCGAGTTCAGACAACACAGAGCGCTAACATTCCCGAGTTGAGACAACACACAGTGCTAACATTCCCGAGTTCAGACAACACACAGCGCTAACATTCCCGAGTTCAGACAACACGGAGCGCTAACATTCCCGAGTTCAGACAACACAGAGCGCTAACATTCCCGAGTTCAGACAACACATAGCGCTAACATTCCCGAGTTCAGACAACACACAGCACTAACATTCCCGAGTACAGACAGCACACAGTGCTAACATTCCCGAGTTCACACAACACAGAGCGCTAACATTCCCGAGTTCAGACAACACACAGCGCTAACATTCCCGGGTTCAGACAACACACAGCGCTTACATTCCCAAGTACAGACAACACACAGCGCTAACATTCCCGAGTACAGACAACACACAGCGCTAACATTCCCAAGTACAGACAACACACAGTGCTAACATTCCCGAGTTCAGACAACACACAGCGCTAACATTCCCGAGTTCAGAAAACTCACAGCGCTAACATTCCCGAGTTCAGACAACACACAGCGCTAACATTCCCGAGTTCAGACAACACACATCGCTAACATTCCCGAGTTCAGACAACACACAGCGCTAACATTCCCGAGTTCAGACAACACACAGCGCTAACATTCCCGAGTTCAGACAACACACAGCTCTAACATTCCCGAGTTCAGACAACACACAGCGCTAACATTCCCGAGTTCAGACAACACTCAGTGCTCACATTCCCGAGTTCAGACAACACACAGCGCTAACATTCCCGAGTTCAGACAACACACAGTGCTGACATTCCCGAGTTCAGACAACACACAGTGCTAACATTCCCGAGGTCAGACATCACACAGTGCTAACATTCCCGAGTTCAGAAAACACACAGCGCTAATGTTCCCGAGTTCAGGAAACACAAAGCGAGAACATTCCCAACTTCAGGACACACAAATTCGTTAACACCACCCGGGTTCAGACAACACACAGTGCTAACATTCCCGAGTTCAGACAACACACAGTGCTAATATTCCCGAGTTCAGACAACACACAGCGCTAACATTCCCGAGTTCAGACAACACACAGTGCTAACATTCCCGAGTTCAGACAACACAGAGCGCTAACATTCCCGAGTTCAGACAACACACAGCGCTAACATTCCCGAGTTCAGACAACACAGAGCGCTAACATTCCCGAGTTCAGACAACACACAGCGCTAACATTCCCGAGTTCAGACAACACACAGTGCTGACATTCCCGAGTTCAGACAACACACAGTGCTAACATTCCCGAGTTCAGACATCACACATTGCTAACATTCCCGAGTTCAGAAAACACACAGCGCTAATATTCCCGAGTTCAGGAAACACAAAGCGAGAACATTCCCAACTTCAGGACACACAAATTCGTTAACACCACCCGGGTTCAGACAACACACAGTGCTAACATTCCCGAGTTCAGACAACACACAGTGCTAATATTCCCGAGTTCAGACAACACACAGCGCTAACATTCCCGAGTTCAGACAACACACAGTGCTAACATTCCCGAGTTCAGACAACACAGAGCGCTAACATTCCCGAGTTCAGACAACACACAGCGCTAACATTCCCGAGTTCAGACAACACAGAGCGCTAACATTCCCGAATTCAGACAACACACAGCGCTAACATTCCCGAGTTCAGACAACACACAGTGCTGACATTCCCGAGTTCAGACAACACACAGTGCTAACATTCCCGAGTTCAGACATCACACAGTGCTAACATTCCCGAGTTCAGAAAACACACAGCGCTAATATTCCCGAGTTCAGGAAACACAAAGCGAGAACATTCCCAACTTCAGGACACACAAATTCGTTTACACCACCCGGGTTCAGACAACACACAGTGCTAACATTCCCGAGTTCAGACAACACACAGTGCTGACATTCCCGAGTTCAGACAACACACAGTGCTAACATTCCCGAGTTCAGACAACACACAGCGCTAACATTCCCGAGTTCAGACAACACACAGCGCTAACATTCCCGAGTTCAGACAACACTCAGTGCTCACATTCCCGAGTTCACACAACACAGAGCGCTAACATTCCCGAGTACAGACAGCACACAGCGCTAACATTCCCGAGTTCAGACAACACACAGCGCTAACATTCCCGAGTTCAGACAACACACAGTGCTAACATTCCCGAGTTCAGACAACACACAGCGCTAACATTCCCGAGTTCAGGCAACACACAGCGCTAACATTCCTGAGTTCAGACAACACACAGTGCTAACATTCCCGAGTTCAGACAACACAGAGCGCTAACATTCCCGAGTTCAGACAACACACAGTGCTAACATTCCCGAGTTCAGGCAACACTCAGCGCTAACATTCCCGAGTTCAGACAACACACAGTGCTAACATTCCCGAGTTCAGACAACACAGAGCGCTTACATTCCCGAGTTCAGACAACACACAGCGATAACATTCCCGAGTTCAGACAACACACAGTGCTAACATTCCCGAGTTCAGACAACACAGAGCGCTAACATTCCCGAGTTCAGACAACACTCAGCGCTAACATTCCCGAGTTCAGACAACACACAGTGCTAACATTCCCGAGTTCAGACAACACAGAGCGCTAACATTCCCGAGTTCAGACAACACTCAGCGCTAACATTCCCGAGTTCAGACAACACACAGTGCTAACATTCCCGAGTTCAGACAACACAGAGCGCTAACATTCCCGAGTTCAAACAACACAGAGCGCTAACATTCCCGAGTTCAGACAACACACAGTGCTAACATTCCCGAGTTCAGACAACACAGAGCGCTAACATTCCCGAGTTCAGACAACACTCAGCGCTAACATTCCTGAGTTCAGACAACACACAGTGCGAACATTCCCGAGTTCAGGCAACACTCAGCGCTAACATTCCCGAGTTCAGACAACACTCAGCGCTAACATTCCCGAGTTCAGACAACACACAGAGCGCTAACATTCCCGTGTTCAGGCAACACACAGTGCTAACATTCCCGAGTTCAGACAACACTCAGCGCTAACATTCCCGAGTTCAGACAGCACTCAGCGCTAACATTCCCGAGTTCAGACAACACTCAGCGCTAACATTCCCGAGTTCAGACAACACACAGAGCGCTAACATTCCCGTGTTCAGGCAACACACAGTGCTAACATTCCCGAGTTCAGACAACACTCAGCGCTAACATTCCCGAGTTCAGACAGCACACAGTGCTAACATTCCCGAGTTCAGACAACACACAGTGCTAACATTCCCGAGTTCAGACAACACACAGTGCTAACATTCCCGAGTTCAGACAACACACAGCGCTAACATTCCCGAGTTCAGACAGCACACAGCGCTAACATTCCCGAGTTCAGACAACACACAGCGCTAACATTCCCGAGTTCAGAAAACACACAGTGCTAACATTCCCGAGTTCAGACAACACACAGCGCTAACATTCCCGAGTTCAGACAACACACAGCGCTAACATTCCCGAGTTCAGACAACACACAGTGCTAACATTCCCGAGTTCAGACAACACACAGCGCTAACATTCCCGAGTTCAGACAACACACAGCGCTAACATTCCCGAGTTCAGACAACACAGAGCGCTAACATTCCCGAGTTCAGACAACACACAGTGCTAATATTCCCGAGTTCAGACAACACACAGTGCTAACATTCCCGAGTTCAGGCAACACTCAGCGCTAACATTCCCGAGTTCAGACAACACACAGCGCTAACATTCCCGAGTTCAGGCAACACACAGTGCTAACATTCCCGAGTACAGACAACACACAGCGCTAACATTCCCGAGTTCAGACAACACTCAGTGCTCACATTCCCGAGTTCAGACAACACACAGCGCTAACATTCCCGAGTTCAGACAACACACAGTGCTGACATTCCCGAGTTCAGACAACACACAGTGCTATCATTCCCGAGGTCAGACATCACACAGTGCTAACATTCCCGAGTTCAGAAAACACACAGCGCTAATATTCCCGAGTTCAGGAAACACAAAGCGAGAACATTCCCAACTTCAGGACACACAAATTTGTTAACACCACCCGGGTTCAGACAACACACAGTGCTAACATTCCCGAGTTCAGACAACACACAGTGCTAATATTCCCGAGTTCAGACAACACACAGCGCTAACATTCCCGAGTTCAGACAACACACAGTGCTAACATTCCCGAGTTCAGACAACACAGAGCGCTAACATTCCCGAGTTCAGACAACACACAGCGCTAACATTCCCGAGTTCAGACAACACAGAGCGCTAACATTCCCGAGTTCAGACAACACACAGTGCTGACATTCCCGAGTTCAGACAACACACAGTGCTAACATTCCCGAGTTCAGACATCACACAGTGCTAACATTCCCGAGTTCAGAAAACACACAGCGCTAATATTCCCGAGTTCAGGAAACACAAAGCGAGAACATTCCCAACTTCAGGACACACAAATTCGTTAACACCACCCGGGTTCAGACAACACACAGTGCTAACATTCCCGAGTTCAGACAACACACAGTGCTAATATTCCCGAGTTCAGACAACACACAGCGCTAACATTCCCGAGTTCAGACAACACACAGTGCTAACATTCCCGAGTTCAGACAACACAGAGCGCTAACATTCCCGAGTTCAGACAACACACAGCGCTAACATTCCCGAGTTCAGACAACACAGAGCGCTAACATTCCCGAATTCAGACAACACACAGCGCTAACATTCCCGAGTTCAGACAACACACAGTGCTGACATTCCCGAGTTCAGACAACACACAGTGCTAACATTCCCGAGTTCAGACATCACACAGTGCTAACATTCCCGAGTTCAGAAAACACACAGCGCTAATATTCCCGAGTTCAGGAAACACAAAGCGAGAACATTCCCAACTTCAGGACACACAAATTCGTTAACACCACCCGGGTTCAGACAACACACAGTGCTAACATTCCCGAGTTCAGACAACACACAGTGCTGACATTCCCGAGTTCAGACAACACACAGTGCTAACATTCCCGAGTTCAGACAACACACAGCGCTAACATTCCCGAGTTCAGACAACACACAGCGCTAACATTCCCAAGTTCAGACAACACTCAGTGCTCACATTCCCGAGTTCACACAACACAGAGCGCTAACATTCCCGAGTACAGACAGCACACAGCGCTAACATTCCCGAGTTCAGACAACACACAGCGCTAACATTCCCGAGTTCAGACAACACACAGTGCTAACATTCCCGAGTTCAGGCAACACACAGCGCTAACATTCCTGAGTTCAGACAACACACAGTGCTAACATTCCCGAGTTCAGACAACACAGAGCGCTAACATTCCCGAGTTCAGACAACACACAGTGCTAACATTCCCGAGTTCAGGCAACACTCAGCGCTAACATTCCCGAGTTCAGACAACACACAGTGCTAACATTCCCGAGTTCAGACAACACAGAGCGCTTACATTCCCGAGTTCAGACAACACACAGCGCTAACATTCCCGAGTTCAGACAACACACAGTGCTAACATTCCCGAGTTCAGACAACACAGAGCGCTAACATTCCCGAGTTCAGACAACACTCAGCGCTAACATTCCCGAGTTCAGACAACACACAGTGCTAACATTCCCGAGTTCAGACAACACTCAGCGCTAACATTCCCGAGTTCAGACAACACACAGTGCTAACATTCCCGAGTTCAGACAACACAGAGCGCTAACATTCCCGAGTTCAAACAACACAGAGCGCTAACATTCCCGAGTTCAGACAACACACAGTGCTAACATTCCCGAGTTCAGACAACACAGAGCGCTAACATTCCCGAGTTCAGACAACACTCAGCGCTAACATTCCTGAGTTCAGACAACACACAGTGCGAACATTCCCGAGTTCAGACAACACAGAGCGCTAACATTCCCGAGTTCAGACAACACTCAGCGCTAACATTCCTGAGTTCAGACATCACACAGTGCTAACATTCCCGAGTTCAGAAAACACACAGCGCTAATATTCCCGAGTTCAGGAAACACAAAGCGAGAACATTCCCAACTTCAGGACACACAAATTCGTTAACACCACCCGGGTTCAGACAACACACAGTGCTAACATTCCCGAGTTCAGACAACACACAGTGCTGACATTCCCGAGTTCAGACAACACACAGTGCTAACATTCCCGAGTTCAGACAACACACAGCGCTAACATTCCCGAGTTCAGACAACACACAGCGCTAACATTCCCGAGTTCAGACAACACTCAGTGCTCACATTCCCGAGTTCACACAACACAGAGCGCTAACATTCCCGAGTACAGACAGCACACAGCGCTAACATTCCCGAGTTCAGACAACACACAGCGCTAACATTCCCGAGTTCAGACAACACACAGTGCTAACATTCCCGAGTTCAGGCAACACACAGCGCTAACATTCCTGAGTTCAGACAACACACAGTGCTAACATTCCCGAGTTCAGACAACACAGAGCGCTAACATTCCCGAGTTCAGACAACACACAGTGCTAACATTCCCGAGTTCAGGCAACACTCAGCGCTAACATTCCCGAGTTCAGACAACACACAGTGCTAACATTCCCGAGTTCAGACAACACAGAGCGCTTACATTCCCGAGTTCAGACAACACACAGCGCTAACATTCCCGAGTTCAGACAACACACAGTGCTAACATTCCCGAGTTCAGACAACACAGAGCGCTAACATTCCCGAGTTCAGACAACACTCAGCGCTAACATTCCCGAGTTCAGACAACACACAGTGCTAACATTCCCGAGTTCAGACAACACTCAGCGCTAACATTCCCGAGTTCAGACAACACACAGTGCTAACATTCCCGAGTTCAGACAACACAGAGCGCTAACATTCCCGAGTTCAAACAACACAGAGCGCTAACATTCCCGAGTTCAGACAACACACAGTGCTAACATTCCCGAGTTCAGACAACACAGAGCGCTAACATTCCCGAGTTCAGACAACACTCAGCGCTAACATTCCTGAGTTCAGACAACACACAGTGCGAACATTCCCGAGTTCAGGCAACACTCAGCGCTAACATTCCCGAGTTCAGACAACACTCAGCGCTAACATTCCCGAGTTCAGACAACACACAGAGCGCTAACATTCCCGTGTTCAGGCAACACACAGTGCTAACATTCCCGAGTTCAGACAACACTCAGCGCTAACATTCCCGAGTTCAGACAGCACTCAGCGCTAACATTCCCGAGTTCAGACAACACTCAGCGCTAACATTCCCGAGTTCAGACAACACACAGAGCGCTAACATTCCCGTGTTCAGGCAACACACAGTGCTAACATTCCCGAGTTCAGACAACACTCAGCGCTAACATTCCCGAGTTCAGACAGCACACAGTGCTAACATTCCCGAGTTCAGACAACACACAGTGCTAACATTCCCGAGTTCAGACAACACACAGTGCTAACATTCCCGAGTTCAGACAACACACAGCGCTAACATTCCCGAGTTCAGACAGCACACAGCGCTAACATTCCCGAGTTCAGACAACACACAGCGCTAACATTCCCGAGTTCAGAAAACACACAGTGCTAACATTCCCGAGTTCAGACAACACACAGCGCTAACATTCCCGAGTTCAGACAACACACAGCGCTAACATTCCCGAGTTCAGACAACACACAGTGCTAACATTCCCGAGTTCAGACAACACACAGCGCTAACATTCCCGAGTTCAGACAACACACAGCGCTAACATTCCCGAGTTCAGACAACACAGAGCGCTAACATTCCCGAGTTCAGACAACACACAGTGCTAATATTCCCGAGTTCAGACAACACACAGTGCTAACATTCCCGAGTTCAGGCAACACTCAGCGCTAACATTCCCGAGTTCAGACAACACACAGCGCTAACATTCCCGAGTTCAGGCAACACACAGTGCGAACATTCCCGAGTACAGACAACACACAGAGCTAACATTCCCGAGTTTAGACAACACACAGTGCTAACATTCCCGAGTTCAGACAACACACAGCGCTAACATTCCCGAGTTCAGACAACACACAGCGCTAACATTCCCGAGTTCAGAAAACACACAGTGCTAACATTCCCGAGTTCAGACAACACACAGCGCTAACATTCCCGAGTTCAGACAACACACAGCGCTAACATTCCCGAGTTCAGACAACAAACAGTGCTAACATTCCCGAGTTCAGACAACACACAGTGCTAACATTCCCGAGTTCAGAAAACACACAGCGCGAACATTCCCGAGTTCAGACAACACACAGCGCTAACATTCCCGAGTTCAGACAACACACAGTGCTAACATTCCCGAGTTCAGAAAACACACAGCGCTAACATTCCCGAGTTCAGACAACACACAGTGCTAACATTCCCGAGTTTAGACAACACACAGTGCTAACATTCCCGAGTTCAGAAAACACACAGCGCTAACATTCCCGAGTTCAGACAACACACAGTGCTAACATTCCCGAGTTCAGACAACACACAGTGCTAACATTCCCGAGTTCAGACAACACACAGTGCTAACATTCCCAAGTTCAGACAACACACAGTGCTAACATTCCCGAGTTCAGACAACACACAGTGCTAACATTCCCGAGTTCAGGCAACACACAGTGCTAACATTCCCGAGTACAGACAACACACAGAGCTAACATTCCCGAGTTTAGACAACACACAGTGTTAACATTCCCGAGTTCAGACAACACACAGCGCTAACATTCCCGAGTTCAGACAACACACAGTGCTAACATTCCCGAGTTCAGACAACACACAGCGCTAACATTCCCGAGTTCAGACAACACACAGCGCTAACATTCCCGAGTTCAGACAACACACAGTGCTAACATTCCCGAGTTCAGAAAACACACAGCGCGAACATTCCCGAGTTCAGACAACACACAGCGCTAACATTCCCGAGTTCAGACAACACACAGTGCTAACATTCCCGAGTTCAGAAAACACACAGTGCTAACATTCCCGAGTTCAGACAACACACAGTGCTAACATTCCCGAGTTTAGACAACACACAGTGCTAACATTCCCGAGTTCAGACAACACACAGCGCTAACATTCCCGAGTTCAGACAACACACAGCGCTAACATTCCCGAGTTCAGACAACACACAGTGCTAACATTCCCGAGTTCAGACAACACACAGCGCTAACATTCCCGAGTTCAGACAACACACAGCGCTAACATTCCCGAGTTCAGACAACACAGAGCGCTAACATTCCCGAGTTCAGGCAACACACAGTGCTAATATTCCCGAGTTCAGACAACACACAGTGCTAACATTCCCGAGTTCAGGCAACACTCAGCGCTAACATTCCCGAGTTCAGACAACACACAGCGCTAACATTCCCGAGTTCAGGCAACACACAGTGCTAACATTCCCGAGTACAGACAACACACAGAGCTAACATTCCCGAGTTTAGACAACACACAGTGCTAACATTCCCGAGTTCAGACAACACACAGCGCTAACATTCCCGAGTTCAGACAACACACAGCGCTAACATTCCCGAGTTCAGACAACAAACAGTGCTAACATTCCCGAGTTCAGACAACACACAGTGCTAACATTCCCGAGTTCAGAAAACACACAGCGCGAACATTCCCGAGTTCAGACAACACACAGCGCTAACATTCCCGAGTTCAGACAACACACAGTGCTAACATTCCCGAGTTCAGAAAACACACAGCGCTAACATTCCCGAGTTCAGACAACACACAGTGCTAACATTCCCGAGTTTAGACAACACACAGTGCTAACATTCCCGAGTTCAGAAAACACACAGCGCTAACATTCCCGAGTTCAGACAACACACAGTGCTAACATTCCCGAGTTCAGACAACACACAGTGCTAACATTCCCGAGTTCAGACAACACACAGTGCTAACATTCCCAAGTTCAGACAACACACAGTGCTAACATTCCCGAGTTCAGACAACACACAGTGCTAACATTCCCGAGTTCAGGCAACACACAGTGCTAACATTCCCGAGTACAGACAACACACAGAGCTAACATTCCCGAGTTTAGACAACACACAGTGTTAACATTCCCGAGTTCAGACAACACACAGCGCTAACATTCCCGAGTTCAGACAACACACAGTGCTAACATTCCCGAGTTCAGACAACAAACAGTGCTAACATTCCCGAGTTCAGACAACACACAGTGCTAACATTCCCGAGTTCAGAAAACACACAGCGCGAACATTCCCGAGTTCAGACAACACACAGCGCTAACATTCCCGAGTTCAGACAACACACAGTGCTAACATTCCCGAGTTCAGAAAACACACAGTGCTAACATTCCCGAGTTCAGACAACACACAGTGCTAACATTCCCGAGTTTAGACAACACACAGTGCTAACATTCCCGAGTTCAGAAAACACACAGCGCTAACATTCCCGAGTTCAGACAACACACAGTGCTAACATTCCCGAGTTCAGACAACACACAGTGCTAACATTCCCGAGTTTAGACAACACACAGTGCTAACATTCCCGAGTTCAGGCAACACACAGTGCTAACATTCCCGAGTTCAGACAACACACAATGCTAACATTCCCAAGTTCAGACAACACACAGTGCTAACATTCCCGAGTTCAGACAACACACAGTGCTAACATTCCCGAGTTCAGGCAACACTCAGTGCTCACATTCCCGAGTTCACACAACACAGAGCGCTAACATTCCCGAGTACAGACAGCACACAGCGCTAACATTCCCGAGTTCAGACAACACACAGCGCTAACATTCCCGAGTTCAGACAACACACAGTGCTAACATTCCCGAGTTCAGGCAACACACAGCGCTAACATTCCTGAGTTCAGACAACACACAGTGCTAACATTCCCGAGTTCAGACAACACAGAGCGCTAACATTCCCGAGTTCAGACAACACACAGTGCAAACATTCCCGAGTTCAGGCAACACTCAGCGCTAACATTCCCGAGTTCAGACAACACACAGTGCTAACATTCCCGAGTTCAGACAACACAGAGCGCTTACATTCCCGAGTTCAGACAACACACAGCGCTAACATTCCCGAGTTCAGGCAACACACAGTGCTAACATTCCCGAGTTCAGACAACACAGAGCGCTAACATTCCCGAGTTCAGACAACACTCAGCGCTAACATTCCCGAGTTCAGACAACACACAGTGCTAACATTCCCGAGTTCAGACAACACTCAGCGCTAACATTCCCGAGTTCAGACAACACACAGTGCTAACATTCCCGAGTTCAGACAACACAGAGCGCTAACATTCCCGAGTTCAAACAACACAGAGCGCTAACATTCCCGAGTTCAGACAACACACAGTGCTAACATTCCCGAGTTCAGACAACACAGAGCGCTAACATTCCCGAGTTCAGACAACACTCAGCGCTAACATTCCTGAGTTCAGACAACACACAGTGCGAACATTCCCGAGTTCAGGCAACACTCAGCGCTAACATTCCCGAGTTCAGACAACACTCAGCGCTAACATTCCCGAGTTCAGACAACACACAGAGCGCTAACATTCCCGTGTTCAGGCAACACACAGTGCTAACATTCCCGAGTTCAGACAACACTCAGCGCTAACATTCCCGAGTTCAGACAGCACTCAGCGCTAACATTCCCGAGTTCAGACAACACACAGTGCTAACATTCCCGAGTTCAGACAACACTCAGCGCTAACATTCCCGAGTTCAGACAACACTCAGCGCTAACATTCCCGAGTTCAGACAACACACAGAGCGCTAACATTCCCGTGTTCAGGCAACACACAGTGCTAACATTCCCGAGTTCAGACAACACTCAGCGCTAACATTCCCGAGTTCAGACAGCACACAGTGCTCACATTCCCGAGTTCAGACAACACATAGTGCTAACATTCCCGAGTTCAGACAACACACAGTGCTAACATTCCCGAGTTCAGACAACACACAGCGCTAACATTCCCGAGTTCAGACAGCACACAGCGCTAACATTCCCGAGTTCAGACAACACACAGCGCTAACATTCCCGAGTTCAGAAAACACACAGTGCTAACATTCCCGAGTTCAGACAACACACAGCGCTAACATTCCCGAGTTCAGACAACACACAGCGCTAACATTCCCGAGTTCAGACAACACACAGTGCTAACATTCCCGAGTTCAGACAACACACAGCGCTAACATTCCCGAGTTCAGACAACACACAGCGCTAACATTCCCGAGTTCAGACAACACAGAGCGCTAACATTCCCGAGTTCAGACAACACACAGTGCTAATATTCCCGAGTTCAGACAACACACAGTGCTAACATTCCCGAGTTCAGGCAACACTCAGCGCTAACATTCCCGAGTTCAGACAACACACAGCGCTAACATTCCCGAGTTCAGGCAACACACAGAGCTAACATTCCCGAGTTTAGACAACACACAGTGCTAACATTCCCGAGTTCAGACAACACACAGCGCTAACATTCCCGAGTTCAGACAACACACAGCGCTAACATTCCCGAGTTCAGACAACAAACAGTGCTAACATTCCCGAGTTCAGACAACACACAGTGCTAACATTCCCGAGTTCAGAAAACACACAGCGCGAACATTCCCGAGTTCAGACAACACACAGCGCTAACATTCTCGAGTACAGACAACACACAGTGCTAACATTCCCGAGTTCAGAAAAAACACATTGCTAACATTCCCGAGTTCAGAAAACACACAGTGCTAACATTCCCGAGTTCAGACATCACACAGCGCTAACATTTCCGAGTTCAGACAACACACAGTGCTAACATTCCCGAGTTCAGAAAACACACATTGCTAACATTCCCAAGTTCAGAAAACACACAGTGCTAACATTCACGAGTTCAGGCAACACACTGTGCTAACATTCCCGAGTTCAGACAACAAATAGTGCTAACATTCCCGAGTTCAGACAACACACAGCGCTAACATTCCCGAGTTCAGACAACACACAGCGCTAACATTCCCGAGTTCAGACAACACACAGCGCTAACATTCCCGAGTTCAGACAATACACAGAGCTAACATTCCCGAGTTCAGACAACACACAGCGCTAACATTCCCGAGTTCAGACAACACACAGAGCTAACATTCCCGAGTTCAGACAACACGCAGCGCGAACATTCCCGAGGTCAGACAACACACAGCGGTAACATTCCCGAGTTCAGACAACACACAGCGCTAACATTCCCGAGTTCAGACAACACACAGAGCTAACATTCCCGAGTTCAGACAACACACAGTGCTAACATTCCCGAGTTCAGACAACACACAGTGCTAACATTCCCGAGTTCAGACAACACACAGCGCTAACATTCCCGAGTTCAGACAACACACAGCGCTAACATTCCCGAGTTCAGAGAACACACAGCGCTAACATTCCCGAGTACAGGCAACACACAGCGCTAACATTCCCGAGTTCAGACAACACACAGCGCTAACATTCCCGAGAACAGGCAACACACAGCGCTAACATTCCCGAGTTCAGACAACACACAGTGCTAACGTTCCCGAGTTCAGACAACACACAGCGCTAACATTCCCGAGTTCAGACAACACACAGCGCGAACATTCCCGCGTTCAGACAACACACAGCGCTAACATTCCCGAGTTCAGACAACACAGAGCGCTAACATCCCGAGTTCAGACAACACACAGCGCTAACAATCCCGAGTTCAGACAACACACAGCGCTAACATTCCCGAGTTCAGACAAAACACAGCGCTAACATTCCCGAGTTCAGACAACACACAGCGCGAACATTCCCGAGTTCAGACAACACAAAGTGCTCACATTCCTGAGTACAGACAACACACAGCGCTAACATTCCCGAGTTCAGACAACACACAGCGCTAACATTCCCGAGTTCAGACAACACACAGCGCTAACATTCCCGAGTTCAGACAACACACAGCGCGAACATTCCCGAGTTCAGACAACACACAGCGCTAACATTCCCGAGTTCAGACAACACACAGTGCTAACATTCCCGAGTTCAGACAACACACAGCGCTAACATTCCCGAGTTCAGACAACACACAGCGCTAACATTCCCGAGTTCAGACAACACAGAGCGCTAACATTCCCGAGTTCAGACAACACACAGTGCTAATATTCCCGAGTTCAGACAACACACAGTGCTAACATTCCCGAGTTCAGGCAACACTCAGCGCTAACATTCCCGAGTTCAGACAACACACAGCGCTAACATTCCCGAGTTCAGGCAACACACAGTGCTAACATTCCCGAGTACAGACAACACACAGAGCTAACATTCCCGAGTTTAGACAACACACAGTGCTAACATTCCCGAGTTCAGACAACACACAGCGCTAACATTCCCGAGTTCAGACAACACACAGCGCTAACATTCCCGAGTTCAGACAACAAACAGTGCTAACATTCCCGAGTTCAGACAACACACAGTGCTAACATTCCCGAGTTCAGAAAACACACAGCGCGAACATTCCCGAGTTCAGACAACACACAGCGCTAACATTCTCGAGTACAGACAACACACAGTGCTAACATTCCCGAGTTCAGAAAAAACACATTGCTAACATTCCCGAGTTCAGAAAACACACAGTGCTAACATTCCCGAGTTCAGACATCACACAGCGCTAACATTTCCGAGTTCAGACAACACACAGTGCGAACATTCCCGAGTTCAGAAAACACACATTGCTAACATTCCCAAGTTCAGAAAACACACAGTGCTAACATTCACGAGTTCAGGCAACACACTGTGCTAACATTCCCGAGTTCAGACAACAAATAGTGCTAACATTCCCGAGTTCAGACAACACACAGCGCTAACATTCCCGAGTTCAGACAACACACAGCGCTAACATTCCCGAGTTCAGACAACACACAGCGCTAACATTCCCGAGTTCAGACAATACACAGAGCTAACATTCCCGAGTTCAGACAACACACAGCGCTAACATTCCCGAGTTCAGACAACACACAGAGCTAACATTCCCGAGTTCAGACAACACGCAGCGCTAACATTCCCGAGGTCAGACAACACACAGCGGTAACATTCCCGAGTTCAGACAACACACAGCGCTAACATTCCCGAGTTCAGACAACACACAGAGCTAACATTCCCGAGTTCAGACAACACACAGTGCTAACATTCCCGAGTTCAGACAACACACAGCGCTAACATTCCCGAGTTCAGACAACACACAGCGCTAACATTCCCGAGTTCAGACAACACACAGCGCTAACATTCCCGAGTTCAGAGAACACACAGCGCTAACATTCCCGAGTACAGGCAACACACAGCGCTAACATTCCCGAGTTCAGACAACACACAGCGCTAACATTCCCGAGTTCAGAGAACACACAGCGCTAACATTCCCGAGTACAGGCAACACACAGCGCTAACATTCCCGAGTTCAGACAACACACAGTGCTAACGTTCCCGAGTTCAGACAACACACAGCGCTAACATTCCCGAGTTCAGACAACACACAGCGCGAACATTCCCGCGTTCAGACAACACACAGCGCTAACATTCCCGAGTTCAGACAACACAGAGCGCTAACATCCCGAGTTCAGACAACACACAGCGCTAACAATCCCGAGTTCAGACAACACACAGCGCTAACATTCCCGAGTTCAGACAAAACACAGCGCTAACATTCCCGAGTTCAGACAACACACAGCGCGAACATTCCCGAGTTCAGACAACACAAAGTGCTCACATTCCTGAGTACAGACAACACACAGCGCTAACATTCCCGAGTTCAGACAACACACAGCGCTAACATTCCTGAGTACAGACAACACACAGCGCTAACATTCCCGAGTTCAGACAACACACAGAGCGCTAACATTCCCGAGTACAGACAGCACACAGGTCTAACATTCCCGAGTTCACACAACACAGAGCGCTAACATTCCCGAGTTCAGACAACACACAGCGGTAACATTCCCGAGTTCACACAACACAGAGCTCTAACATTCCCGGGTTCAGACAACACACAGTGCTAACATTCCCGAGTTCAGACAACGCACAGCGCAAACATTCCCGAGTTCAGACAACACACAGTGCAAACATTCCCGAGTACAGACAACACACAGCGCTAACATTCCCGAGTTCAGACAACACACAGCGCTAACATTCCCGAGTTCAGACAACACAGAGCGCTAACATTCCCGAGTTCAGACAACACACAGCACTAACATTCCCAAGTCCAGACAACACACAGTGCTAACATTCCCGAGTTCAGACAACACAGCGCTAAAATTCCCGAGTTCAGACAACACAGAGCGCTAACATTCCCGAGTTCAGACAGCACACAGCGCTAACATTCCCGAGTTCAGACAACACACAGCGCTAACATTCCCGAGTTCAGAAAACACACAGTGCTAACATTCCCGAGTTCAGACAACACACAGCGCTAACATTCCCGAGTTCAGACAACACACAGCGCTAACATTCCCGAGTTCAGACAACACACAGTGCTAACATTCCCGAGTTCAGACAACACACAGCGCTAACATTCCCGAGTTCAGACAACACACAGCGCTAACATTCCCGAGTTCAGACAACACAGAGCGCTAACATTCCCGAGTTCAGACAACACACAGTGCTAATATTCCCGAGTTCAGACAACACACAGTGCTAACATTCCCGAGTTCAGGCAACACTCAGCGCTAACATTCCCGAGTTCAGACAACACACAGCGCTAACATTCCCGAGTTCAGGCAACACACAGTGCTAACATTCCCGAGTACAGACAACACACAGAGCTAACATTCCCGAGTTTAGACAACACACAGTGCTAACATTCCCGAGTTCAGACAACACACAGCGCTAACATTCCCGAGTTCAGACAACACACAGCGCTAACATTCCCGAGTTCAGACAACAAACAGTGCTAACATTCCCGAGTTCAGACAACACACAGTGCTAACATTCCCGAGTTCAGAAAACACACAGCGCGAACATTCCCGAGTTCAGACAACACACAGCGCTAACATTCTCGAGTACAGACAACACACAGTGCTAACATTCCCGAGTTCAGAAAAAACACATTGCTAACATTCCCGAGTTCAGAAAACACACAGTGCTAACATTCCCGAGTTCAGACATCACACAGCGCTAACATTTCCGAGTTCAGACAACACACAGTGCTAACATTCCCGAGTTCAGAAAACACACATTGCTAACATTCCCAAGTTCAGAAAACACACAGTGCTAACATTCACGAGTTCAGGCAACACACTGTGCTAACATTCCCGAGTTCAGACAACAAATAGTGCTAACATTCCCGAGTTCAGACAACACACAGCGCTAACATTCCCGAGTTCAGACAACACACAGCGCTAACATTCCCGAGTTCAGACAACACACAGCGCTAACATTCCCGAGTTCAGACAATACACAGAGCTAACATTCCCGAGTTCAGACAACACACAGCGCTAACATTCCCGAGTTCAGACAACACACAGAGCTAACATTCCCGAGTTCAGACAACACGCAGCGCTAACATTCCCGAGGTCAGACAACACACAGCGGTAACATTCCCGAGTTCAGACAACACACAGCGCTAACATTCCCGAGTTCAGACAACACACAGAGCTAACATTCCCGAGTTCAGACAACACACAGTGCTAACATTCCCGAGTTCAGACAACACACAGCGCTAACATTCCCGAGTTCAGACAACACACAGCGCTAACATTCCCGAGTTCAGACAACACACAGCGCTAACATTCCCGAGTTCAGAGAACACACAGCGCTAACATTCCCGAGTACAGGCAACACACAGCGCTAACATTCCCGAGTTCAGACAACACACAGCGCTAACATTCCCGAGTTCAGAGAACACACAGCGCTAACATTCCCGAGTACAGGCAACACACAGCGCTAACATTCCCGAGTTCAGACAACACACAGTGCTAACGTTCCCGAGTTCAGACAACACACAGCGCTAACATTCCCGAGTTCAGACAACACACAGCGCGAACATTCCCGCGTTCAGACAACACACAGCGCTAACATTCCCGAGTTCAGACAACACAGAGCGCTAACATCCCGAGTTCAGACAACACACAGCGCTAACAATCCCGAGTTCAGACAACACACAGCGCTAACATTCCCGAGTTCAGACAAAACACAGCGCTAACATTCCCGAGTTCAGACAACACACAGCGCGAACATTCCCGAGTTCAGACAACACAAAGTGCTCACATTCCTGAGTACAGACAACACACAGCGCTAACATTCCCGAGTTCAGACAACACACAGCGCTAACATTCCTGAGTACAGACAACACACAGCGCTAACATTCCCGAGTTCAGACAACACACAGAGCGAACATCCCCGAGTTCAGACAACACACAGCGCTCACATTCCCAAGTTCAGAAAACACACAGTGCTAACATTCCCGAGTTCAGACAACACACAGTGCTAACATTCCCGAGTTCAGACAACACACAGCGCTAACATTCCCGAGTTCAGACAACACACAGCACTAACATTCCCGAGTACAGACAGCACACAGGTCTAACATTCCCGAGTTCACACAACACAGAGCGCTAACATTCCCGAGTTCAGACAACACACAGCGGTAACATTCCCGAGTTCACACAACACAGAGCTCTAACATTCCCGGGTTCAGACAACACACAGTGCTAACATTCCCGAGTTCAGACAACGCACAGCGCAAACATTCCCGAGTTCAGACAACACACAGTGCAAACATTCCCGAGTACAGACAACACACAGCGCTAACATTCCCGAGTTCAGACAACACACAGCGCTAACATTCCCGAGTTCAGACAACACAGAGCGCTAACATTCCCGAGTTCAGACAACACACAGCACTAACATTCCCAAGTCCAGACAACACACAGTGCTAACATTCCCGAGTTCAGACAACACAGCGCTAAAATTCCCGAGTTCAGACAACACAGAGCGCTAACATTCCCGAGTTCAGACAACACACAGCGCTAACATTCCCGAGTTCAGACAACACACAGCGCGAACATTCCCGAGTTCAGACAACACACAGTGCTAACTTTCCCGATTTCAGAAAACACACAGCGCTAACATTCCCGAGTTCAGAAAACACACAGTGCTAACATTCCCGAGTTCAGACAACACACAGCGCTAACCTTCCCGAGTTCAGACAACACACAGCGCTAACATTCCCGAGTTCAGACAACACAGAGCGCTAACATTCCCGAGTTGAGACAACACACAGTGCTAACATTCCCGAGTTCAGACAACACACAGTGCTAACATTCCCGAGTTCAGACAACACAGAGCGCTAACATTCCCGAGTTGAGACAACACACAGTGCTAACATTCCCGAGTTCAGACAACACACAGCGCTAACATTCCCGAGTTCAGACAACACGGAGCGCTAACATTCCCGAGTTCAGACAACACAGAGCGCTAACATTCCCGAGTTCAGACAACACATGCGCTAACATTCCCGAGTTCAGACAACACACAGCACTAACATTCCCGAGTACAGACAGCACACAGTGCTAACATTCCCGAGTTCACACAACACAGAGCGCTAACATTCCCGAGTTCAGACAACACACAGTGCGAACATTCCCGAGTTCACACAACACAGAGCTCTAACATTCCCGGGTTCAGACAACACACAGCGCTTACATTCCCAAGTACAGACAACACACAGCGCTAACATTCCCGAGTACAGACAACACACAGCGCTAACATTCCCAAGTACAGACAACACACAGTGCTAACATTCCCGAGTTCAGACAACACACAGCGCTAACATTCCCGAGTTCAGAAAACTCACAGCGCTAACATTCCCGAGTTCAGACAACACACAGCGCTAACATTCCCGAGTTCAGACAACACACATCGCTAACATTCCCGAGTTCAGACAACACACAGTGCTAACATTCCCGAGTTCAGACAACACACAGCGCTAACATTCCCGAGTTCAGACAACACACAGCTCTAACATTCCCGAGTTCAGACAACACACAGCGCTAACATTCCCGAGTTCAGACAACACTCAGTGCTCACATTCCCGAGTTCAGACAACACACAGCGCTAACATTCCCGAGTTCAGAAAACACACAGTGCTGACATTCCCGAGTTCAGACAACACACAGTGCTAACATTCCCGAGGTCAGACATCACACAGTGCTAACATTCCCGAGTTCAGAAAACACACAGCGCTAATATTCCCGAGTTCAGGAAACACAAAGCGAGAACATTCCCAACTTCAGGACACACAAATTCGTTAACACCACCCGGGTTCAGACAACACACAGTGCTAACATTCCCGAGTTCAGACAACACACAGTGCTAATATTCCCGAGTTCAGACAACACACAGCGCTAACATTCCCGAGTTCAGACAACACACAGTGCTAACATTCCCGAGTTCAGACAACACAGAGCGCTAACATTCCCGAGTTCAGACAACACACAGCGCTAACATTCCCGAGTTCAGACAACACAGAGCGCTAACATTCCCGAGTTCAGACAACACACAGCGCTAACATTCCCGAGTTCAGACAACACACAGTGCTGACATTCCCGAGTTCAGACAACACACAGTGCTAACATTCCCGAGTTCAGACATCACACAGTGCTAACATTCCCGAGTTCAGAAAACACACAGCGCTAATATTCCCGAGTTCAGGAAACACAAAGCGAGAACATTCCCAACTTCAGGACACACAAATTCGTTAACACCACCCGGGTTCAGACAACACACAGTGCTAACATTCCCGAGTTCAGACAACACACAGTGCTAATATTCCCGAGTTCAGACAACACACAGCGCTAACATTCCCGAGTTCAGACAACACACAGTGCTAACATTCCCGAGTTCAGACAACACAGAGCGCTAACATTCCCGAGTTCAGACAACACACAGCGCTAACATTCCCGAGTTCAGACAACACAGAGCGCTAACATTCCCGAATTCAGACAACACACAGCGCTAACATTCCCGAGTTCAGACAACACACAGTGCTGACATTCCCGAGTTCAGACAACACACAGTGCTAACATTCCCGAGTTCAGACATCACACAGTGCTAACATTCCCGAGTTCAGAAAACACACAGCGCTAATATTCCCGAGTTCAGGAAACACAAAGCGAGAACATTCCCAACTTCAGGACACACAAATTTGTTAACACCACCCGGGTTCAGACAACACACAGTGCTAACATTCCCGAGTTCAGACAACACACAGTGCTGACATTCCCGAGTTCAGACAACACACAGTGCTAACATTCCCGAGTTCAGACAACACACAGCGCTAACATTCCCGAGTTCAGACAACACACAGCGCTAACATTCCCGAGTTCAGACAACACTCAGTGCTCACATTCCCGAGTTCACACAACACAGAGCGCTAACATTCCCGAGTACAGACAGCACACAGCGCTAACATTCCCGAGTTCAGACAACACACAGCGCTAACATTCCCGAGTTCAGACAACACACAGTGCTAACATTCCCGAGTTCAGGCAACACACAGCGCTAACATTCCTGAGTTCAGACAACACACAGTGCTAACATTCCCGAGTTCAGACAACACAGAGCGCTAACATTCCCGAGTTCAGACAACACACAGTGCTAACATTCCCGAGTTCAGGCAACACTCAGCGCTAACATTCCCGAGTTCAGACAACACACAGTGCTAACATTCCCGAGTTCAGACAACACAGAGCGCTTACATTCCCGAGTTCAGACAACACACAGCGCTAACATTCCCGAGTTCAGGCAACACACAGTGCTAACATTCCCGAGTTCAGACAACACAGAGCGCTAACATTCCCGAGTTCAGACAACACTCAGCGCTAACATTCCCGAGTTCAGACAACACACAGTGCTAACATTCCCGAGTTCAGACAACACAGAGCGCTAACATTCCCGAGTTCAGACAACACTCAGCGCTAACATTCCCGAGTTCAGACAACACACAGTGCTAACATTCCCGAGTTCAGACAACACAGAGCGCTAACATTCCCGAGTTCAAACCACACAGAGCGCTAACATTCCCGAGTTCAGACAACACACAGTGCTAACATTCCCGAGTTCAGACAACACAGAGCGCTAACATTCCCGAGTTCAGACAACACTCAGCGCTAACATTCCTGAGTTCAGACAACACACAGTGCGAACATTCCCGAGTTCAGGCAACACTCAGCGCTAACATTCCCGAGTTCAGACAACACTCAGCGCTAACATTCCCGAGTTCAGACAACACACAGAGCGCTAACATTCCCGTGTTCAGGCAACACACAGTGCTAACATTCCCGAGTTCAGACAACACTCAGCGCTAACATTCCCGAGTTCAGACAGCACTCAGCGCTAACATTCCCGAGTTCAGACAACACTCAGCGCTAACATTCCCGAGTTCAGACAACACACAGAGCGCTAACATTCCCGTGTTCAGGCAACACACAGTGCTAACATTCCCGAGTTCAGACAACACTCAGCGCTAACATTCCCGAGTTCAGACAGCACACAGTGCTAACATTCCCGAGTTCAGACAACACACAGTGCTAACATTCCCGAGTTCAGACAACACACAGTGCTAACATTCCCGAGTTCAGACAACACACAGCGCTAACATTCCCGAGTTCAGACAGCACACAGCGCTAACATTCCCGAGTTCAGACAACACACAGCGCTAACATTCCCGAGTTCAGAAAACACACAGTGCTAACATTCCCGAGTTCAGACAACACACAGCGCTAACATTCCCGAGTTCAGACAACACACAGCGCTAACATTCCCGAGTTCAGACAACACACAGTGCTAACATTCCCGAGTTCAGACAACACACAGCGCTAACATTCCCGAGTTCAGACAACACACAGCGCTAACATTCCCGAGTTCAGACAACACAGAGCGCTAACATTCCCGAGTTCAGACAACACACAGTGCTAATATTCCCGAGTTCAGACAACACACAGTGCTAACATTCCCGAGTTCAGGCAACACTCAGCGCTAACATTCCCGAGTTCAGACAACACACAGCGCTAACATTCCCGAGTTCAGGCAACACACAGTGCTAACATTCCCGAGTACAGACAACACACAGAGCTAACATTCCCGAGTTTAGACAACACACAGTGCTAACATTCCCGAGTTCAGACAACACACAGCGCTAACATTCCCGAGTTCAGACAACACACAGCGCTAACATTCCCGAGTTCAGACAACAAACAGTGCTAACATTCCCGAGTTCAGACAACACACAGTGCTAACATTCCCGAGTTCAGAAAACACACAGCGCGAACATTCCCGAGTTCAGACAACACACAGCGCTAACATTCCCGAGTTCAGACAACACACAGTGCTAACATTCCCGAGTTCAGAAAACACACAGCGCTAACATTCCCGAGTTCAGACAACACACAGTGCTAACATTCCCGAGTTTAGACAACACACAGTGCTAACATTCCCGAGTTCAGAAAACACACAGCGCTAACATTCCCGAGTTCAGACAACACACAGTGCTAACATTCCCGAGTTCAGACAACACACAGTGCTAACATTCCCAAGTTCAGACAACACACAGTGCTAACATTCCCGAGTTCAGACAACACACAGTGCTAACATTCCCGAGTTCAGGCAACACACAGTGCTAACATTCCCGAGTACAGACAACACACAGAGCTAACATTCCCGAGTTTAGACAACACACAGTGTTAACATTCCCGAGTTCAGACAACACACAGCGCTAACATTCCCGAGTTCAGACAACACACAGCGCTAACATTCCCGAGTTCAGACAACAAACAGTGCTAACATTCCCGAGTTCAGACAACACACAGTGCTAACATTCCCGAGTTCAGAAAACACACAGCGCGAACATTCCCGAGTTCAGACAACACACAGCGCTAACATTCCCGAGTTCAGACAACACACAGTGCTAACATTCCCGAGTTCAGAAAACACACAGTGCTAACATTCCCGAGTTCAGACAACACACAGTGCTAACATTCCCGAGTTTAGACAACACACAGTGCTAACATTCCCGAGTTCAGAAAACACACAGCGCTAACATTCCCGAGTTCAGACAACACACAGTGCTAACATTCCCGAGTTCAGACAACACACAGTGCTAACATTCCCGAGTTTAGACAACACACAGTGCTAACATTCCCGAGTTCAGGCAACACACAGTGCTAACATTCCCGAGTTCAGACAACACACAGTGCTAACATTCCCGAGTTCAGACAACACACAGTGCTAACATTCCCGAGTTCAGGCAACACTCAGTGCTCACATTCCCGAGTTCACACAACACAGAGCGCTAACATTCCCGAGTACAGACAGCACACAGCGCTAACATTCCCGAGTTCAGACAACACACAGCGCTAACATTCCCGAGTTCAGACAACACACAGTGCTAACATTCCCGAGTTCAGACAACACACAGCGCTAACATTCCCGAGTTCAGACAACACACAGTGCTAACATTCCCGAGTTCAGGCAACACACAGCGCTAACATTCCTGAGTTCAGACAACACACAGTGCTAACATTCCCGAGTTCAGACAACACAGAGCGCTAACATTCCCGAGTTCAGACAACACACAGTGCTAACATTCCCGAGTTCAGGCAACACTCAGCGCTAACATTCCCGAGTTCAGACAACACACAGTGCTAACATTCCCGAGTTCAGACAACACAGAGCGCTTACATTCCCGAGTTCAGACAACACACAGCGCTAACATTCCCGAGTTCAGGCAACACACAGTGCTAACATTCCCGAGTTCAGACAACACAGAGCGCTAACATTCCCGAGTTCAGACAACACTCAGCGCTAACATTCCCGAGTTCAGACAACACACAGTGCTAACATTCCCGAGTTCAGACAACACAGAGCGCTAACATTCCCGAGTTCAGACAACACTCAGCGCTAACATTCCCGAGTTCAGACAACACACAGTGCTAACATTCCCGAGTTCAGACAACACAGAGCGCTAACATTCCCGAGTTCAAACAACACAGAGCGCTAACATTCCCGAGTTCAGACAACACTCAGCGCTAACATTCCCGAGTTCAGACAACACAGAGCGCTAACATTCCCGAGTTCAGACAACACTCAGCGCTAACATTCCTGAGTTCAGACAACACACAGTGCGAACATTCCCGAGTTCAGGCAACACTCAGCGCTAACATTCCCGAGTTCAGACAACACTCAGCGCTAACATTCCCGAGTTCAGACAACACACAGAGCGCTAACATTCCCGTGTTCAGGCAACACACAGTGCTAACATTCCCGAGTTCAGACAACACTCAGCGCTAACATTCCCGAGTTCAGACAGCACTCAGCGCTAACATTCCCGAGTTCAGACAACACTCAGCGCTAACATTCCCGAGTTCAGACAACACACAGAGCGCTAACATTCCCGTGTTCAGGCAACACACAGTGCTAACATTCCCGAGTTCAGACAACACTCAGCGCTAACATTCCCGAGTTCAGACAGCACACAGTGCTAACATTCCCGAGTTCAGACAACACACAGTGCTAACATTCCCGAGTTCAGACAACACACAGTGCTAACATTCCCGAGTTCAGACAACACACAGCGCTAACATTCCCGAGTTCAGACAGCACACAGCGCTAACATTCCCGAGTTCAGACAACACACAGCGCTAAGATTCCCGAGTTCAGAAAACACACAGTGCTAACATTCCCGAGTTCAGACAACACACAGCGCTAACATTCCCGAGTTCAGACAACACACAGCGCTAACATTCCCGAGTTCAGACAACACACAGTGCTAACATTCCCGAGTTCAGACAACACACAGCGCTAACATTCCCGAGTTCAGACAACACACAGCGCTAACATTCCCGAGTTCAGACAACACAGAGCGCTAACATTCCCGAGTTCAGACAACACACAGTGCTAATATTCCCGAGTTCAGACAACACACAGTGCTAACATTCCCGAGTTCAGGCAACACTCAGCGCTAACATTCCCGAGTTCAGACAACACACAGCGCTAACATTCCCGAGTTCAGGCAACACACAGTGCTAACATTCCCGAGTACAGACAACACACAGAGCTAACATTCCCGAGTTTAGACAACACACAGTGCTAACATTCCCGAGTTCAGACAACACACAGCGCTAACATTCCCGAGTTCAGACAACACACAGCGCTAACATTCCCGAGTTCAGACAACAAACAGTGCTAACATTCCCGAGTTCAGACAACACACAGTGCTAACATTCCCGAGTTCAGAAAACACACAGCGCGAACATTCCCGAGTTCAGACAACACACAGCGCTAACATTCCCGAGTTCAGAAAACACACAGTGCTAACATTCCCGAGTTCAGAAAACACACAGCGCTAACATTCCCGAGTTCAGACAACACACAGTGCTAACATTCCCGAGTTTAGACAACACACAGTGCTAACATTCCCGAGTTCAGAAAACACACAGCGCTAACATTCCCGAGTTCAGACAACACACAGTGCTAACATTCCCGAGTTCAGACAACACACAGTGCTAACATTCCCGAGTTCAGACAACACACAGTGCTAACATTCCCAAGTTCAGACAACACACAGTGCGAACATTCCCGAGTTCAGACAACACACAGTGCTAACATTCCCGAGTTCAGGCAACACACAGTGCTAACATTCCCGAGTACAGACAACACACAGAGCTAACATTCCCGAGTTTAGACAACACACAGTGTTAACATTCCCGTGTTCAGACAACACACAGCGCTAACATTCCCGAGTTCAGACAACACACAGCGCTAACATTCCCGAGTTCAGACAACAAACAGTGCTAACATTCCCGAGTTCAGACAACACACAGTGCTAACATTCCCGAGTTCAGAAAACACACAGCGCGAACATTCCCGAGTTCAGACAACACACAGCGCTAACATTCCCGAGTTCAGACAACACACAGTGCTAACATTCCCGAGTTCAGACAACACACAGTGCTAACATTCCCGAGTTCAGACAACACACAGTGCTAACATTCCCAAGTTCAGACAACACACAGTGCTAACATTCCCGAGTTCAGACAACACACAGTGCTAACATTCCCGAGTTCAGGCAACACACAGTGCTAACATTCCCGAGTACAGACAACACACAGAGCTAACATTCCCGAGTTTAGACAACACACAGTGTTAACATTCCCGAGTTCAGACAACACACAGCGCTAACATTCCCGAGTTCAGACAACACACAGCGCTAACATTCCCGAGTTCAGACAACAAACAGTGCTAACATTCCCGAGTTCAGACAACACACAGTGCTAACATTCCCGAGTTCAGAAAACACACAGTGCTAACATTCCCGAGTTCAGACAACACACAGTGCTAACATTCCCGAGTTCAGAAAACACACAGTGCTAACATTCCCGAGATCAGACAACACACAGTGCTAACATTCCCGAGTTTAGACAACACACAGTGCTAACATTCCCGAGTTCAGAAAGCACACAGCGCTAACATTCCCGAGTTCAGACAACACACAGTGCTAACATTCCCGAGTTCAGACAACACACAGTGCTAACATTCCCGAGTTTAGACAACACACAGTGCTAACATTCCCGAGTTCAGGCAACACACAGCGCTAACATTCCCGAGTTCAGACAACAAACAGTGCTAACATTCCCGAGTTCAGACAACACACAGTGCTAACATTCCCGAGTTCAGAAAACACACAGCGCGAACATTCCCGAGTTCAGACAACACACAGCGCTAACATTCCCGAGTTCAGAAAACACACAGTGCTAACATTCCCGAGTTCAGAAAACACACAGCGCTAACATTCCCGAGTTCAGACAACACACAGTGCTAACATTCCCGAGTTTAGACAACACACAGTGCTAACATTCCCGAGTTCAGAAAACACACAGCGCTAACATTCCCGAGTTCAGACAACACACAGTGCTAACATTCCCGAGTTCAGACAACACACAGTGCTAACATTCCCGAGTTCAGACAACACACAGTGCTAACATTCCCAAGTTCAGACAACACACAGTGCTAACATTCCCGAGTTCAGACAACACACAGTGCTAACATTCCCGAGTTCAGGCAACACACAGTGCTAACATTCCCGAGTACAGTCAACACACAGAGCTAACATTCCCGAGTTTAGACAACACACAGTGTTAACATTCCCGAGTTCAGACAACACACAGCGCTAACATTCCCGAGTTCAGACAACACACAGCGCTAACATTCCCGAGTTCAGACAACAAACAGTGCTAACATTCCCGAGTTCAGACAACACACAGTGCTAACATTCCCGAGTTCAGAAAACACACAGCGCGAACATTCCCGAGTTCAGACAACACACAGCGCTAACATTCCCGAGTTCAGACAACACACAGTGCTAACATTCCCGAGTTCAGACAACACACAGTGCTAACATTCCCGAGTTCAGACAACACACAGTGCTAACATTCCCGAGTTCAGACAACACACAGTGCTAACATTCCCGAGTTCAGGCAACACACAGTGCTAACATTCCCGAGTACAGACAACACACAGAGCTAACATTCCCGAGTTTAGACAACACACAGTGTTAACATTCCCGAGTTCAGACAACACACAGCGCTAACATTCCCGAGTTCAGACAACACACAGCGCTAACATTCCCGAGTTCAGACAACAAACAGTGCTAACATTCCCGAGTTCAGACAACACACAGTGCTAACATTCCCGAGTTCAGAAAACACACAGCGCGAACATTCCCGAGTTCAGACAACACACAGCGCTAACATTCCCGAGTTCAGACAACACACAGTGCTAACATTCCCGAGTTCAGAAAACACACAGTGCTAACATTCCCGAGTTCAGACAACACACAGTGCTAACATTCCCGAGTTTAGACAACACACAGTGCTAACATTCCCGAGTTCAGAAAGCACACAGCGCTAACATTCCCGAGTTCAGACAACACACAGTGCTAACATTCCCGAGTTCAGACAACACACAGTGCTAACATTCCCGAGTTTAGACAACACACAGTGCTAACATTCCCGAGTTCAGGCAACACACAGCGCTAACATTCCCGAGTTCAGACAACAAACAGTGCTAACATTCCCGAGTTCAGACAACACACAGTGCTAACATTCCCGAGTTCAGAAAACACACAGCGCGAACATTCCCGAGTTCAGACAACACACAGCGCTAACATTCCCGAGTTCAGAAAACACACAGTGCTAACATTCCCGAGTTCAGAAAACACACAGCGCTAACATTCCCGAGTTCAGACAACACACAGTGCTAACATTCCCGAGTTTAGACAACACACAGTGCTAACATTCCCGAGTTCAGAAAACACACAGCGCTAACATTCCCGAGTTCAGACAACACACAGTGCTAACATTCCCGAGTTCAGACAACACACAGTGCTAACATTCCCGAGTTCAGACAACACACAGTGCTAACATTCCCAAGTTCAGACAACACACAGTGCTAACATTCCCGAGTTCAGACAACACACAGTGCTAACATTCCCGAGTTCAGGCAACACACAGTGCTAACATTCCCGAGTACAGACAACACACAGAGCTAACATTCCCGAGTTTAGACAACACACAGTGTTAACATTCCCGAGTTCAGACAACACACAGCGCTAACATTCCCGAGTTCAGACAACACACAGCGCTAACATTCCCGAGTTCAGACAACAAACAGTGCTAACATTCCCGAGTTCAGACAACACACAGCGCGAACATTCCCGAGTTCAGACAACACACAGCGCTAACATTCCCGAGTTCAGACAACACACAGTGCTAACATTCCCGAGTTCAGACAACACACAGTGCTAACATTCCCGAGTTCAGACAACACACAGTGCTAACATTCCCAAGTTCAGACAACACACAGTGCTAACATTCCCGAGTTCAGACAACACACAGTGCTAACATTCCCGAGTTCAGGCAACACACAGTGCTAACATTCCCGAGTACAGACAACACACAGAGCTAACATTCCCGAGTTTAGACAACACACAGTGTTAACATTCCCGAGTTCAGACAACACACAGCGCTAACATTCCCGAGTTCAGACAACACACAGCGCTAACATTCCCGAGTTCAGACAACAAACAGTGCTAACATTCCCGAGTTCAGACAACACACAGTGCTAACATTCCCGAGTTCAGAAAACACACAGCGCGAACATTCCCGAGTTCAGACAACACACAGCGCTAACATTCCCGAGTTCAGACAACACACAGTGCTAACATTCCCGAGTTCAGAAAACACACAGTGCTAACATTCCCGAGTTCAGACAACACACAGTGCTAACATTCCCGAGTTTAGACAACACACAGTGCTAACATTCCCGAGTTCAGAAAGCACACAGCGCTAACATTCCCGAGTTCAGACAACACACAGTGCTAACATTCCCGAGTTCAGACAACACACAGTGCTAACATTCCCGAGTTTAGACAACACACAGTGCTAACATTCCCGAGTTCAGGCAACACACAGTGCTAACATTCCCGAGTTCAGACAACACACAGTGCTAACATTCCCAAGTTCAGACAACACACAGTGCTAACATTCCCGAGTTCAGACAACACACAGTGCTAACATTCCCGAGTTCAGGCAACACTCAGTGCTCACATTCCCGAGTTCACACAACACAGAGCGCTAACATTCCCGAGTACAGACAGCACACAGCGCTAACATTCCCGAGTTCAGACAACACACAGCGCTAACATTCCCGAGTTCAGACAACACACAGGGCTAACATTCCCGAGTTCAGGCAACACACAGCGCTAACATTCCTGAGTTCAGACAACACACAGTGCTAACATTCCCGAGTTCAGACAACACAGAGCGCTAACATTCCCGAGTTCAGACAACACACAGTGCTAACATTCCCGAGTTCAGGCAACACTCAGCGCTAACATTCCCGAGTTCAGACAACACACAGTGCTAACATTCCCGAGTTCAGACAACACACAGTGCTAACATTCCTGAGTTCAGGCAACACTCAGCGCTAACATTCCCGAGTTCAGACAACACACAGTGCTAACATTCCCGAGTTCAGACAACACAGAGCGCTTACATTCCCGAGTTCAGACAACACACAGCGCTAATATTCCCGAGTTCAGACAACACACAGTGCTAACATTCCCGAGTTCAGGCAACACTCAGCGCTAACATTCCCGAGTTCAGACAACACTCAGCGCTAACATTCCCGAGTTCAGACAACACACAGTGCTAACATTCCCGAGTTCAGACAACACAGAGCGCTAACATTCCCGAGTTCTAACAACACAGAGCGCTAACATTCCCGAGTTCAGACAACACACAGTGCTAACATTCCCGAGTTCAGACAACACAGAGCGCTAACATTCCCGAGTTCAGACAACACTCAGCGCTAACATTCCTGAGTTCAGACAACACACAGTGCGAACATTCCCGAGTTCAGGCAACACTCAGCGCAAACATTCCCGAGTTCAGACAACACTCAGCGCTAACATTCCCGAGTTCAGACAACACACAGAACGCTAACATTCCCGTGTTCAGGCAACACACAGTGCTAACATTCCCGAGTTCAGACAACACTCAGCGCTAACATTCCCGAGTTCAGACAGCACTCAGCGCTAACATTCCCGAGTTCAGACAACACTCAGCGCTAACATTCCCGAGTTCAGACAACACACAGAGCGCTAACATTCCCGTGTTCAGGCAACACACAGTGCTAACATTCCCGAGTTCAGACAACACTCAGCGCTAACATTCCCGAGTTCAGACAGCACACAGTGCTAACATTCCCGAGTTCAGACAACACACAGTGCTAACATTCCCGAGTTCAGACAACACACAGTGCTAACATTCCCGAGTTCAGACAACACACAGCGCTAACATTCCCGAGTTCAGACAACACACAGCGCTAACATTCCCGAGTTCAGACAACACACAGTGCTAACATTCCCGAGTTCAGACAACACACAGCGCTAACATTCCCGAGTTCAGACAACACACAGCGCTAACATTCCCGAGTTCAGACAACACACAGTGCTAACATTCCCGAGTTCAGACAACACACAGCGCTAACATTCCCGAGTTCAGACAACACACAGCGCTAACATTCCCGAGTTCAGACAACACAGAGCGCTAACATTCCCGAGTTCAGACAACACACAGTGCTAATATTCCCGAGTTCAGACAACACACAGTGCTAACATTCCCGAGTTCAGGCAACACTCAACGCTAACATTCCCGAGTTCAGACAACACACAGCGCTAACATTCCCGAGTTCAGGCAACACACAGTGCTAACATTCCCGAGTACAGACAACACACAGAGCTAACATTCCCGAGTTTAGACAACACACAGTGCTAACATTCCCGAGTTCAGACAACACACAGCGCTAACATTCCCGAGTTCAGACAACACACAGCGCTAACATTCCCGAGTTCAGACAACAAACAGTGCTAACATTCCCGAGTTCAGACAACACACAGTGCTAACATTCCCGAGTTCAGAAAACACACAGCGCGAACATTCCCGAGTTCAGACAACACACAGCGCTAACATTCCCGAGTTCAGACAACACACAGTGCTAACATTCCCGAGTTCAGGCAACACACAGTGCTAACATTCCCGAGTACAGACAACACACAGAGCTAACATTCCCGAGTTTAGACAACACACAGTGTTAACATTCCCGAGTTCAGACAACACACAGCGCTAACATTCCCGAGTTCAGACAACACACAGCGCTAACATTCCCGAGTTCAGACAACAAACAGTGCTAACATTCCCGAGTTCAGACAACACACAGTGCTAACATTCCCGAGTTCAGAAAACACACAGCGCGAACATTCCCGAGTTCAGACAACACACAGCGCTAACATTCCCGAGTTCAGACAACACACAGTGCTAACATTCCCGAGTTCAGACAACACACAGTGCTAACATTCCCGAGTTCAGACAACACACAGTGCTAACATTCCCAAGTTCAGACAACACACAGTGCTAACATTCCCGAGTTCAGACAACACACAGTGCTAACATTCCCGAGTTCAGGCAACACACAGTGCTAACATTCCCGAGTACAGACAACACACAGAGCTAACATTCCCGAGTTTAGACAACACACAGTGTTAACATTCCCGAGTTCAGACAACACACAGCGCTAACATTCCCGAGTTCAGACAACACACAGCGCTAACATTCCCGAGTTCAGACAACAAACAGTGCTAACATTCCCGAGTTCAGACAACACACAGTGCTAACATTCCCGAGTTCAGAAAACACACAGCGCGAACATTCCCGAGTTCAGACAACACACAGCGCTAACATTCCCGAGTTCAGACAACACACAGTGCTAACATTCCCGAGTTCAGAAAACACACAGTGCTAACATTCCCGAGTTCAGACAACACACAGTGCTAACATTCCCGAGTTTAGACAACACACAGTGCTAACATTCCCGAGTTCAGAAAGCACACAGCGCTAACATTCCCGAGTTCAGACAACACACAGTGCTAACATTCCCGAGTTCAGACAACACACAGTGCTAACATTCCCGAGTTTAGACAACACACAGTGCTAACATTCCCGAGTTCAGGCAACACACAGCGCTAACATTCCCGAGTTCAGACAACAAACAGTGCTAACATTCCCGAGTTCAGACAACACACAGTGCTAACATTCCCGAGTTCAGAAAACACACAGCGCGAACATTCCCGAGTTCAGACAACACACAGCGCTAACATTCCCGAGTTCAGAAAACACACAGTGCTAACATTCCCGAGTTCAGAAAACACACAGCGCTAACATTCCCGAGTTCAGACAACACACAGTGCTAACATTCCCGAGTTTAGACAACACACAGTGCTAACATTCCCGAGTTCAGAAAACACACAGCGCTAACATTCCCGAGTTCAGACAACACACAGTGCTAACATTCCCGAGTTCAGACAACACACAGTGCTAACATTCCCGAGTTCAGACAACACACAGTGCTAACATTCCCAAGTTCAGACAACACACAGTGCTAACATTCCCGAGTTCAGACAACACACAGTGCTAACATTCCCGAGTTCAGGCAACACACAGTGCTAACATTCCCGAGTACAGACAACACACAGAGCTAACATTCCCGAGTTTAGACAACACACAGTGTTAACATTCCCGAGTTCAGACAACACACAGCGATAACATTCCCGAGTTCAGACAACACACAGCGATAACATTCCCGAGTTTAGACAACACATTTGTTCTGCATTTTTGCCATCTCCATGTTTCCCACCATTAATTTCCCGGTCTCATCCTCTAAAGGACCTACGTTTGCCTTAGCCACCCTTTTTCTTTTTATATAACTGTAGAAACTCTTGCTATCTGTTTTTATATTTTTTGCTAATTTCTTTTCATCATCTATCTTCCCTTTCTTAATCAATCCTTTCGTTACTTTTTGCTGTCTTTTGAAGACTTCACAATCTTCTATCCTCCCACTAAGTTTGGCTACCTTATATGTCCTTGTTTTTAGTCGGATACTATCCTTAATTTCTTTACTTAGCCACGGATGGCTGTCATTTCTTTTACACCCTTTTTTCCTCAGTGGAATATATATTTTTTGAAAGTTGTAAAATAACTCCTTAAATGAACACCACTGCTCATGTACCGTCTTACCCTTTAATCTATTTTCCCAGTCCACTTTAATCAATTCCGCTCTCATACCATCATAGTCTCCTTTATTCAAGCTCAGTACGCTTGTTTGAGAACCAACCTTCTCACCCTCTAATTGGATATGGAATTCAACCATGTTATGGTCACTCATTCCAAGGGGATCCTTAACTAGGACATTATTAATTAATCCTGACTCATTACACAGGACCAGGTCCAAGGTTGCTTGCCCCCTTGTAGGATCAGTTACATACTGCTCAAGAAATCCATCCCTAATACACTCAATGAACTCTTCCTCAAGGCTGCTCCGCCCAATTTGATTTGTCCAGTTAATATGATCGTTAAAATCCCCCATAATTATAGCTGTTCCCTTATTACATGCTCCGACTATCTCCTGATTAATACTTCTTCCAGCAGTGTTGCAACTATTAGGAGGCCTATATACTACGCCCCCAAGTGTTTTTTGCCCTTATTATTCCTTATCTCTACCCAAACTGTTTCATTATCCTGATCCTTTGTCCCAATATCTTTTCTCTGAATTACAGTGATTCCTTCCCTTATTAACATAGCCACCCCACCTCCCCTTCCTTCCTGCCTGTCCTTCCTGATTGTTAAATACCCTGGCATATTTAATTCCCAGTCGTTGTCACCCTGCAGCCATGTTTCTGTAATGGCCACAAGATCATACCCATACGTCGTTATTTGTGCCGTTAACTCGTCCATTTTGTTACGAATGCTACGTGCATTCAGATAAAGAACTTTCAAATATGTTTTGTGACACTTAGTTCCTGCTTTTTCCTTTTTTAACACTTTACCTTTTACTCCATACCTTCTGTCCCTTCCTGATACGCTTTCCTCTGTCTCCCTGCTCAGGTTCCCAACCCCCTGCCACAGCTTTGATGCTGGGTTAATCGCCTTACGCCTTCTCGTTTTCATTTTATCTGTCGTGCCTAAAGTACCTAAAGTACACTTTCTTTCTGCTGCTCTACGCTTTTCCCTTTCTCTTGTTCTTGAACAACTGTTTGTACTATTTGTATTGTAGATTTCCCCTGGGTCTTGCCCTCTCTTGCTGCTCTCAACTTTACTCCCTTCTGACTCCCCGCTCAGGTTCCCATCCCCCTACTACTCTAGTTTAAGACTTCACCAACAGCACTCGCAAACACCCCCGCGAGGACATTTGTCCCGGTCCTGCTCGGGTGTAACCCGTCACGCTTGTACAGGTCCCACCTTCCCCAGAACCGGTCCCAATGTCCCAGGAATCTAAATCCCTCCCTCCTACACCATCCCTGCAGCCACGCATTCATCCTGTCTATTCTCCTGTTCCTATACTCACTAGCACGTGGCACCGGTAGTAATCCTGAGATCACTACCTTTGAAGTCCTGCTTTTTAATTTATCTCCTAACTCCTTAAATTCACCTTGCAGGACCTCATCCCTTTTTTTACCTATGTCGTTGGTACCAATATGGACCACGACTACTGGCTGTTCACCCTCCCCCTCCAGAATGTCCTGCAGCCACTCCGTGACATCCTTGACCCTAGCACCAGGGAGGCAACATACCATCCTGGAGTCACGTTTGCGGCCGCAGAAACGCCTGTCTGTTCCCCTTACAATGGAATCCCCTATCACTATAGCCCTGCCACTTCTTCCTCCCCTCCTGTGCAGCAGAGCCACCCGTGGTGCCCCGAACCTGGCTCTTGCTGCTTTCCCCTGATAAGCCATCTCCCCCAACAGTATCCAAAGCAGAATATCTGTTTGAGAGGGTGATGGCCCCAGGGGACTCCTGCTCTACCTGCCAAGTCCTTTTACTCTGCCTGGCGGTCACCCATTTCCTTTCTGCCTGCGTAATCTTTACCTGCGGTGTGACCACCTCACTGAACGTGCTATCCACGATAGTCTCAGCATCGCGGATGCTCCACAGTGAATCCACCCGCAGCTCCAGCTCCGAAATGCGGTTAGCCAGTAGCTGCAGCTGGACACACTTCCTGCACACATGGTCACCAGAGACACTGGTAGTGTCCATGACTTCCCACATAGTGCAGGAGGAGCATATCACGGGTGCGAGCTGCGCTGCCATGACTTGCCTTAGACTCCTAGACTCTCTTCCCGCTCTAGGCTTCCCCTTTTATACTCTGCTCACCTCTTGGACTCTCCTGCCTCACCTGTGATGTCGCACAGTAGTTGCTTTTTTAACAGCCTTCTCAACTTGTCCTGCCACCTTCAATGATTTGTGTACATAAACCCCCAGGTCTCTCTGTTCCTGCACCCCCTTTAAAATTGTACCATTTAGTTTATTTTGCCTCTCCACATTCTTCCGACCAAAATGCATCACTTCACACTTCTCTGTGATAAATTCCATCTGCCATGTGTCTGCCCATTTCACCAGTCTGTCTCTGTCCTCCTGAAGTCTGTTACTATCCTCCACATTGTTTACTACATTTCCGAGTTTCATGTCATCTGCAAACTTTGAAATTACACCCTCTATACCCAAGTCCAGGTCATTAATATATCAAAAAGAGCAGTGGTCCTAATACTGACCCCTGGGGAACACCACTGTATACTTCCCTCCAGTCTGAAAAACAACCGTTCACCACAACTTTCTGCTTTCTGTCCCTTAGCCAATTTTGTATTCACGCTGTCACTGTCCCTTTAATCCCATGGGCTTTAATTTTGCTAACAAGTCTATTATGTGGCACTTTATCAAATGTCTTTTCATAGTCCACATACACAACATCAACCACACTACCCTCATCAACCCTCTCCGTTACTTCATCAAAGAACTCATTCAAGTTAGTCAAACACGATTTTCCTTCAGCAAATCCACACTGACTTTCATTTATTAGCCCAGACTTTTCCAAGTGCCAATTAATTTTGTCCCGGATTATTGGCACGTCATGGACACGATGGGCCAAATGGCCTCCTTCTGTGCCATAACTTTCTATGATTCTATGATTCTATTGTGTCTATAAGTTTCCCCACCACCGACGTTAGGCTGACTGGCCTGTAATTGTCGGGTTTATCCCTCTCACTGTTTTGAACAGGGGTGTAACATTTGCAATCCTCCAGTCATAGAATCATAGAAAGGTTACAGCACGGAAGGAGGCCATTCGGCAAGAGCAATCCAGCTAGTCCCACTCTCCTGCCCTATCCCCGTAGCCCTGCAAATTTTTTTGTTTCAAGTACTTATCCAGTTCCCTTTTGAAGGCCATGATTGAATCTGCCTCCACCACCCCCTCGGGCAGTGCATTCCAGATCATAACCACTCGCTGTGTAAAAAGGTTTTTCCTCATGTCACCTTTGGTTCTTTTGCCAATCACCTTAAATCTATGTCCTCTGGTTCTTGACCCTTCCGCCAATGGGAACAGTTTCTCTCTATCTACTCTATCTGTACCCTTCATGATTTTGAATACCTCGATCAAATCTCCTCTCAACCTTCTCTGTTCCAAGGAGAACAACCCCAGCTTCTCCAGTCTATCCACATAACTAAAGTCCCTCATCCCTGGAATTATTCCAGTAAATCTCTTCTGCACCCTCTCTAAGGCCTTCACATCCTTCCTAAAGTGCGGTGCCCAGAACTGGACACAATACTCCAGTTGTGGCCGAACTAGTGTTTTATAAAGGTTCATCATAACTTCCTTGCTTTTGTACTCTATGCCTCTATTTATAAAGCCCAGGATCCCGTATGCTTTTTTAACCGCTTTCTCAACCTGCCCTGCCACCTTCAACGATTTGTGCACATATACCCCCAAATCTCTCTGTTCCTGTACCCCTTTTAGAATTGTGCCCTCTAGTTTATATTGCCTCTCCTCGTTCTTCCTACCGAAATGTATCACCTCACATTTTTCCACATTAAACTTCATCTGCCTCGTATCCGCCCATTCCACCAGCCTGTCTATATCCTCTTGAAGTCTATCACTATCCTCCTCACTGTTCACTACCCTCCCAAGTTTTGTGTCATCTGCAAATTTTGAGATTGTGCCCTGTACACCCAAGTCCAAGTCATTAACATATATCAAGAAAAGCAGTGGTCCCAGCACTGACCCCTGGGGAACACTGTACACCTCCCTCCAGTCCGAAAAACAACCGTTCACCACTACTCTCTGTTTCCTGTTACTTAGCCAATTCTGTATCCATGCTGCTACTGCCCCCTTTATTCCATGGGCCACAGTCTTGATGACAAGCCTACCATGCAGTACTTTATCAAACACCTTTTAAAGTCCATATACACCACATCAACTGTATGGCCCTTATCGACCCTCTCTGTTACCGCATCAAAAAAAACTATCAAGTTGGTTAAACACAATTTGCCTTTAACAAATCCGTGCTCGTTTTCCCTAATAAATCCACACTCATCCAAGTGACTGTTAATTCTGTCCTGGATTATCATTTCCAAAAGTTTCCCCACCACCGAGGTTAAACTGACTGGCCTGTTTATCCTTACACCCTTTTTGAACAAGGGTGTAACATTTGCAATTCTCCAGTCCTCTGGCACCATCCCCATATCTACGGATGTTTGAAAGATTATGGCCAGTACCTCCGCAATTTCCACCCTTACTTCCCTCAGCATCCTTGGATGCATCCCATCCGGACTGGGTGACTTATCTACTTTAAGTACAGCTAGCCTTTCTAGCACCTCCTCTTTCTCAATTTTTAGCCCACCCAGTATCTTAACTATATCTTCCTTTACTGAGACTCTGGCAGTATCTTCTTCCTTGGTAAAGACAGATGCAAAGTACTCATTTAGTACCTCAGCCATCCCCTCTGCCTCCACGAGTAGATCTCCTTTATGGTCCCTAATCGGCCCCACCTCTCCTCTTACTACCCGTTTACTGTTTATGTGCCTGTAGAAGACTTTTGGATTCCCTTTTATGTTGGTCGCCAGTCTATTCTCATACTCTCTCTTTGCCCCTCTTATTTCCTTTTTCACTTCCCCTCTGAACTTTCTATATTCTCTCTGGTTCTCACTTGTGTTATCAACCTGACATCTGTCATAAGCCCCTTTTTTCCATTTCATCTTACTCTCTATCTCCTTTGTCATCCAGGGAGCTCTGACTTTAGTTGCCCTCCTTTCTCCCTGTTGGAATGTACCCACTGTACCCGAACCATCTCCTCTTTAAAGGCCGCCCACTGTTCAATTATAGTTTTGCCTGCCAATCTATGATTCCAATTTACCCGGGCCAGATCTGTTCTCATCCCAGTAAAATTGGCCCTCCTCCAATTGAGTATTTTTAGAGTGGTCCGTGTCCTTTTCCATAGCTATTCGAAACCTTATGATACTATGATCACTGCTCCCTAAATGCTCTCCCACTGACACTTGCTCCACTTGGCCCTAGAACCAAGTCCAGCAATGCCTCCTTCCTCATTGGGCCAGAAACGTACTGGTCGAGAAAGTTATCCTGAACACATTTCAAAAATTTCTCCTCTTTGCCCCTTCTATTATTACTCTCCCAGTCTATATTCGGATAGTTGAAGTCCCCCATTATCAGTACTCTATGGCTTTTGCACCTCTCTGTAATTTCCCTGCAAATTTGCTCCTCAATATCCTTCCCACTAGTTGGTGGCCTATAGAATAGACCCAGTAGTGTAATGGCATCTTGTATCCAGGAATATTTAGTACCCAATCCTGCCCTTTTTTGAGCCAGGTCTCCGTTATCACCACAACATCATATTCCCATGTGACTATTTGCGCCTGCAGCTCACCAACCTTGTTTACCGCACTTTGTGCGTTCACACACATACACTGCAAATCCGTCTCAGACTTTCTTGTACTCTCTCTTGGTCTGACCCCCCTAATACCTTCCTATTTCTTACTCTAGGGCTGTCCTTCTCTCCTGATCCTTTGTGACCCTTGTTTCCCCTTTTCATTGCTACATCCTGGTGCCCATCCCCCAGCCAAATTAGTTTAAACCCAACCCCCCCTCACCCCCCCCCAATGTACTTGCGAACCTCCCCGTGAGGACATTGGTCCCGGCTCTGTTGAGGTACAACTCGTCCGGCCTGTACAGGCCCCACCTCCCCCTGAACTGGTTCTAATGCCCCAGGAATCTAAATCACTCCCTTCTGCACCATCTCTGCAACCACGCATTGATCTGCTCGATCCTCCTATTTCTGTACTCACTAGCACATGTCACCGGGGGTAATCCAGAAATTACTACCTTTGAGGTCCTGCTTATTAATCTCTTTCCTAACTCCTTAAAATCTGCCTGCAGGATCTCATCCCTCTTTCTACCTATGTCGTTTGTACCGATATCGACCTCTGGCTGTTCACCCTCCCCCTTCAGAATGTTCTGCAGCTGCTCAGTGACATCCTTGACCCTGGTGCCAGGGAGGCAACATACCATCCTGGAATCAAATCTGCGGCCGCAGGAACGCCTGTCTGTTCCCCTAACTATAGAATTCCCGATCACCATTGCCCTCCTGACCTTTCTCCTCACCCTCTGAGCCACCCTCTGGCACCATCCCCATATCTAAGGAGGATTGGAAGATTGTGGCCAGAGCCTCTGCAATTTCCACCCCTACTTCCCTCAGTAACCCAGGATGGTTCCCATCTGGACCAAGTGGCTTTTCTACTTTGATCGCTGCCAACCTTTTAAGTACCTCCTCTATATCTATTTTTATCCTGTCCAATATCGCTACCACTTCCTCCTTTACAACTACAATGGCAGCATCCTCTCTAGTGAAGACAGATGTGAAGTATTCATTTAGTACCTCAGCCATGCCCTCTGCCTCCACAAGAAGATCTCCTTTTTTGTCCTTGATCGGTCCCATGCTTCCTTTTACTATTTACATTTTCATAAGACTTTTGGATTCCCTTTTACGTTAGCCGCTAATCTATTCTCTTACTCTCTCTTTGCCCCTCTTATTCTCTTTTTTAGATCTCCTCTGTACTTTCTGTATTCAGCCTGGTTCTCTACTGTATTATGAACCTTACATTCATCATAAACCTCCTTTTTCTGTTTAATTTTAATCTCTGTATCTTTAGTCATCCAGGGAGCTCTAGCTTTGGATGCCTTTCCCTTCCCCCTCGTAGGGACGTGTCTACTCTGTACCCAAACCAACTCCTCCTTGAAGGCCTCCCATTGTTCAATTAATGTTTTGCCGACCAATTTTTGATTCCAATCCACCTGGGCAAGAGCCCTTTTTAACTCACAGAAATTAGCCCTCCTCCAGTTTAGTATTTTTACACTTGATTGTACCTTGTCCTTTTCCATAACTATTCTAAACCTAATGATATTATGATCACTGTTCCCCAAATGCTCCCCCACTGAAACATGCTCCACCTGCCCCACTTCATTCCCCAGAACTAGTTCCAGCACTGTTTCCTTCCTGGTTGGCCTGGAAACACACAGTTCCAGAAAGTTCTCTTGAGCGCATTTCAGGAATTCCTCCCCCTGTTTGCCCTTTACACTGTTACTGTCCCAGTCTATATTGGGATAATTGAAGTCCCCCATTATCACTACTCTATAGTTCCTGCATCTTTCTGTAATTAGCCTGCAAATGTTCTCCTCTATCTCCTTCCCACTATTTGATGGCCTATAGTGTACACCCAGTAGTGTAATAGCTCCTCTATTGTTCCTTAATTCTAACCAAATAGATTCTGTCTTTGACCCCTCAACTACATCATCCCTTTCCAGTGTTACAATGCTGCAGTGTGAACCATCTACAGGATGCACTGCAGCAACTCGCCAAGGCTTCTTCGACAGTACCTCCCAAACCCACGACTTCTACCACCTAGAAGGACAAGAGCAGCAGGCGCATGGGAACAACACCACCTGCACGTTCCCCTGCAAGTCACACACCATCCCGACTTGGAAATATATCGCCGTTCCTTCATCGTCGCTGGGTCAAAATCCTGGAACTCCCTTCCTAACAGCACTGTGGGAGAACCTTCACCACACGGACTGCAGGAGTTCAAGAAGGCAGCTCACCACCACCTTCTCAAGGGGCAATTAGAGATGGGCAATAAATGCCGGCCTCGCCAGCGACGCCCACATCCCATGAACGAATTTTTTAAAAATAATACTTTCTTTGATCAATACTGTCACGTCCGATCCTTTCTTTCCTTCCCTATCTTTCCTGAATATCTTGTAGCCAGGAATATTAAGTCCCCAATCCTTCGCTTCTTTGAGCCAGGTCTCTGTTATTGTCTCGATATCATAGTCCCATGTGGTGACTCGAGCCTGCAGCTCACGGACCTTATTTAACACACTACGTGCATTTACACACATGGACTCCAATCTCATCTTAGATTGCCTCGTGTTTACCCCTTGCCTGATCCCTCCTATTTCTGAACTATTCTTTACTCGAGTGATATTTGTCTTTCCCTGTCCCCTATGCCCCTTGTTTCTCCTCTCTAATGTTTCATTCTGATGCCCCTCCCCCTGCCAATTTAGTTTAAACCCACAGCACTAGTTAACCTCCCCACATAACTGGACAGAGACCTGGACCATTGATATATATTGTACAGGGACATCACATTAAACACACTGGACGCTGACATTGATTACATTCTGAACGTTTTTATTTCAATTTCAGAAACATTCTTCTGATAGAAAATAAACTGCCCAAAGTCCTCTGCAAAAAGGCAGGAGACAGAAAGTATTTGGTTGATATGATTGATAAAATGCTGCATTCTCTCGCCTTCTACTCCCCTAACCCTTTCCTGGGTCCTCACCTCTTGCGGCTCTGTTTACTGTACAATAATATATAAACAGCCACGTCAAGCCATAAACCATTTCTTTCACGGTCTGCTCTAATGCAACATTAATACTTTTGCTTAGTTCATTTGACCCTTCTTGGACCTCCTCAAAATGTTCAGCAATATCACGCACTTAATATTTAATCATCAGTGGTTGAATTCCATCAACCCTGTCTACTGTACGGGACGTATTGGGAGTTCTGAGAATCATGTCCTGGCAGTGGATATCCCTGGGTATAGATTAATCTGGGACTCATCTTCACCCTGTTCCCCCGAGCATCCCATAATTATATCCACTCTGAGAATGAGAGGGGCAGGTGTGAAGTCATCCTTTAACAAAGATAGAGTCCCCTGTGTCTGGGGACAGAGGTCCAGCCCTGGTGGGGAGCAGGAGGGAGGAGCTGGGAGAGGACGGGGAGCGGGGCAGGGACAGGAACATTTAGCTGAGCCCCTCCTCGATGATTTGCTGCCGCAGAGCTCTGGCAGTGTTATGGTTTGGTGATCCTTGCTCCTCTTCCTCCTCCTCTTCATCCTCCTCCTCCTCCTCACACATGTCTCCCTCCCCAGCTGTTTCCAAGGCCTGCCCCCTTTGCAGGGCGAAGTTGTGGAGCATGCAACAGACGACGATGAATTTGGAGACCCTGTCGGGGCTGTACTGCAGACTACCTCCTGAGCGGGAGAGGCAGCGGAATCTCTGTTTCAGCTGGCTGACTGTGCGTCGGATGGCAGTGCTGGTGGAGCTGTGTTTCCAATTGTAGTTCTTCTCACCAGCTGTCCTTGGCCTCCTGACCGGAGTCATCAGCCAGGTGCTCAGGGGATAACCCTTGTCCCCCAGCAACCAGCCCGACACCCGAGGGTCTGTGTGGAAGAGTGGGGGAATGGAGGACTGGCGCAGGATGAAAGAGTTTTGAGTACTGCCAGGATAGCGGGCACAGACCTGCATCACCCGCTGTCTGTGGTCACACACCAGCTGCACGTTGAGGGAGTGGAATCCCTTCCTGTTGATGTATATCCCTGGGTCTTGGTACGGGGCCCGCAGGGCAATGTGTGTACAGTCTATCACACCCTGTACCCGCGGGAAACCAGCCATCCGACTGAAGCCCATTGCTCGCTCCTCCTGCTTCTCCAACCCCATGGGGAAGAAGATGAATTGGTTCCTCTTGGCGTACAGCACTTCGGTCACGTCCCTGATGCAACAGTGGATGGCGAACTGGGTGATGTCGTTGATCAGACCCGTGGCTGCCTGGAACGATCCCGTGGTGTAGAAATTCAGGGCCACGGTCACTTTAACAGCCACAGGCAGTGCCGTCCAGGCCCTGGTGCGAGGCTGGAGCTGGGCCTGGACCAGGTGGCACAGCTCAGTCACCGCCTCCCTGGTGAAGCCAAGTCTCCTCACGCACTGCTCCTCGCTCAGGCTGAGGTAGGACGTCCGGTTCCTGAACACCCGCCTGCTGTAGGGCCGCCTGCCCCGGCCGCCTGCTCCGGCTCTGGCTCTGGATCCGGATCCGGCTCTGGGTCCGGCTCCGGGTCTTGATCCGGCTCCAGGTCCGGCTCTGGATCCGGCTCCGGGTCTTGATCCGGGTCCGGCTCTGGGTCCGGGTCCGGGTCTTGATCCGGGTCCGGCTCCGGGTCTCCTTCCCGCCCCTCGATCCTCCTCCTCCTCCAGCCCCAGTGGGAGGCTCAGCAGGACCCCCATTACACCGGCCCAGAGACTCCTCTCCCGCCGCCTGTTTCCCGAGGCCGCGCCGGATGAGCGAATCGGGCGCCGGAACAGACCAATATCACGTGGGGCGGGGGCCGCGGGATCTGATTGGATCAACGGGGCGGCGGGGCCCGATATTGA